>NW_024038815.1:0-10737 GCF_016077235.1 Cyprinodon tularosa
GAGGAAAAGGGTCAAACTATCGAAGGCGGTAAGATTTAATTTGGAGGATTGCATAAAGTGTTCATTGACTGTAGCAACATGGCTTCTACATCAGGAGGAAGTAGTGATGAGATGGAATGGATGATTTTAAGATCATCACCAATGAAAGGAGCGATTAGGAAGAGACAGGAAAGGGCAAAAAGATGGTCGGAAGAAAGCGAGGCAGGAGCAGAAGTTAGCAAAAAGGACAAAAACAAATGAACGGGCGAGTCCACGAGAAATGGATGAGTTAAACACAGGAGAGGAAGATAAATGAATGGGGAATTTAAGGAGGAGGGTGGATCTATTCACCCGTTAAAGCTGACTAAAGCAATAGAGGAAGAAACAGGGAAAACCAAAATGGCTGGAATCATGAACAGAAAGAGCTAATTCATGCCGTCAGCGAATCACAACAACAGAAGATACTCAAAATGAAAACCTTGATGGAGGAAAGGATTAAAACATCCCAGGAGCTTTAGCAAGGCTGAGGGGAGGAATTTCAGGAGTTCCACTTATGACTATGGAGGATGTGAAAAAAGAAATTAGAGGAGGGAAAATAACAGATGCCACCAGGATTAAAAGAGATGGGGACTTAAAGATACAATGGCAGTGATTCTGCAATCTGAAAATAAAATGCCAGAAAATATCCAGCTAGGATATATGAATTATAGATTACATCCTAAACCCCTGAGATGGTTTACATGCCAAAGAATGGGACACATTGCAAAGGAGTGGAAAGGAAAAGTCAGACGTGACGATGTGGAGGGCCACATGAATCTGGTAAATGTGATAAAGATGCTAAAGGTCAAATGTTGTAATTATGGAGGAGAACACGGCGCAGCATATGGTGGATGTGTTGAACAAAGGGAAGCCAGAGAATCAAAAATAACAGTTTAATATGCTGAAGCTTTAAAAAGAGTGAGGAAAGAAAGCACAGGAGGAATGAGGCTGGGAGAAGAACGTCGGATAAACTCAGCTGGGATTACAGAGCAGAGGCTGATCTATCAGACAAACCTTGGTACCAAAATGCATGTTTGCATAAATGTAGAGTGGATGAAAATACAATGGTGGTGAAAAAAGCTAACTTTGTAGCAGTCATGCGTCACATTGTTAATGTCACAGAACAAATGAAGAAGAAAAGTGACTCAAAGCAACAGCAGCTGGAAGGTTTTTAGATATGAAAGAAATCCAAGCAGATCAGATCCAAACCATTCTGAGTTCCACTGAAACCACAGAGAACGTTCAGGATTAGGATCCTATCATGGTTTCACACATTCAATGGAATGCCAGAAGTTTAACAGCCAACGGACAAGAACTTAAAAAGTTTGTTTATGAATTAGAAATAATTCCGGATATAATATGCGATCAAGAAACAAGGTTAAAACCTAAGTTAGAATTTAATATTCCTGGATGTAGCATAGAGAGACAGGATAGAAGTAATGGAGTAATGGAGGAGGATGTGCCATTTTTATTAAAGATGGAACAGCTTATAAAAAAAATTCATGTAAAAATCTTGCTAGTGATATATTTAGGGAGATAGCAGGGAAACTACGTGGCCAGTATGGCCCCACACTCAGTCGTTGCCACAAGGGGGAGAAAGCAACTCAAAGACCCAAACTGTGAAGCACTGAAGTTCAAGTGTTTTATTTACACTAAAAGCCACAGCAAAAGTGGCATGATAAAACAGTCCTTTTCTTTTCCTGATAAAACCTAAAAATCAGCGACTTCCGGGAAGGCAATGGAGGAGACGGATGCATAATTTACTGCTCCACCAGACCCACAATAAATGAAAAGTGATAAAAGAGTACTAAAATAAAAGGAAAGGGCTCAAGAGGACGGAGTTCTAGTCAAAATACGGAGAAGAAAGACATGAAGGCTGGTAGAAAAGACGACGTTATGGCAGGCTCCAAGCAGCTAACGTTAGCCGAAGCTACACCGTTGAAAGCTACAGGAGAAGCTAGCGGGGAAACAGTGATGCTAACGGAATTACGAAAACTACGGCAGGAAAACACAGACTCATTTCGGGACCTGAAGAGCTCTCTACACCGGGTAGAATCATCCATGGAGGACTTAAAGAAACGAATGGAGGGGCTGGACAGAAGATTGACTCAAGCGGAGGACAGTAAGTGCAACGGAAGACCGAAGCATACGGCAGGAGAGGGCGCTGGGATACTTGCTAGAAAGGGAAGCTATCCTCACGGCTAAAGGTGACGACATGGAAAACAGACTCCACCGGAATAACCTCAGGCTGTATGGCATCCCAGAGGGAGAGGAAAAAGAAGATATGGTGAACTTTGTCACAGACTTTCTGAGCACTTCTCTAGAGTTTCAGGAAGAAGTTGTAACTAAACTAGAAAGAGCACACAGAGCGTCAGGCCCAAAACCTAAAGCCGCGGCGCCCCCAAGATCCATTATAGCCCGGTTTCTGGACTTTGATGTAAAACAAAAAGTGCTATTACAAGCTTGGAAGCAAAGAAACATAAAGTACCAAGAGCACACTATTTATTTTGACCATGACTACTCACCTGACCTGCAGAAGAAAAGGAAAAAGGTCAGAGAGGTAATAAAGAAAAGAACATTAAAGCCCAGTCACCATACCCAGCTAAGCTTAAGCTCTTCATGAATGGGGGTACAAAACTCTTCCCCTCACTTCTAGCTGCACACTCTACACTGAAAGATCTTGGCATTGAAACATCCCTGGAGGACGGAGAGATATTGGAAGAGTTGACAAGGGACAGATGGACAACCCAGGGAAAGAAGGGGAAGAGCCAACAGCTGAACCCTGTTGAGATCAGAGCCATTATCCATGGTGACAACAGAGAGGAGAGAGCCAATGGTCGGAGTAAGGTCCTCATGTCTACTCTAGAACTGGTTGGAAGGTAAATAAAGACAAAACCTTTTGAAGAAGAACACGGAAGACAATGGACAATAATTGTAGAATAAAAGAAAGACTGGAGTGGATTTGCAGGGGAATGTCATTTATCACAAAATATTGACTTATATATCTAGATTTAGGCTATAACATAATCATAATCAATAAGCTACAAAACAGTGGGGAAGGGAGAAGGAGGGAAACTGGATGAAGCAAACTTTACAACCATGGCGGTGTGAGGACACTTCGGGGACGTCCTGGAGGACCATCGCCCAGGCACTTTGTGCACAACACCCAGAGAGCTTTTTCTCTCTGCCTAAAGAAGATCAGGGGTGGGGGCCCCCTGACTTTGTTTGTATGGTTATGTTTATGTTCAGTTCAGGGGCAAACCACTGGGGAATTGGAAGTTCAGTTGTTTTTCATGTTCAGGAAAACTGTTTTGTTTCTTTAATGTTCGTGTCTCTCGGCAAACAATGTTTTCTATGTTGCTATGGCTTTTGACATTACACTGATGATAGTTATTAAGCACAGTTACAGGGAAGAGACAATAGTCAACTAGGTATGTTTATAAGGAAGGAAAAAAAAACAAAAACCTTAAGCAATAAAAATGGATACATTAACAGTTATCACGTATAATATAAATGGAGTAAACAATCCAATAAAGAGAAATAAAATTTTGACCCAGTTAAAAAGGCTGAAATGTTCAATTGCAATGCTTCAGGAGACCCACCTTAATGAGACGGAACATAAACTTAGAAGGGCGTGGGTAGGGCAGGTTTACAGCGCTTCATGCGAGGGGGGTAGGCGGAGAGGAGTCGCCATCTTATGCCATAAATCACTAGGCTTCGCTGTAGAGAACACGTATGAAGACAAAAAGGGACGCTACATTTTGGCTGTAGGTACAATTGGAGGA
Organism: Cyprinodon tularosa; assembly: GCF_016077235.1. Classification (NCBI taxonomy): domain Eukaryota; kingdom Metazoa; phylum Chordata; class Actinopteri; order Cyprinodontiformes; family Cyprinodontidae; genus Cyprinodon; species Cyprinodon tularosa. Next base: position 3,804 of record NW_024038815.1, read on the forward strand.
GTGAGAATATCCCTCTTAAACATTTATGCGCCTAATGAAGATGATCCTAGCTTCTTCAAGGACATTTCAGCTCTTCTGTCAGCAAAAGCTGATGGATTTATACTAACTGGAGGGGATTTTAATTGTGTGATGAACCACAAATTGGATAAATACCCACATGAACAGAGACCAGTGCCCCAGAAGGCAAAAATTCTGCCCAGTTTGATTGAAGAACTGGGGCTAGTAGATATATGGCGTCAAAGCCACCCCAGGGGGCGTGATTACACCTTTTATTCAAAGGTCCATGGAAGCTACTCCAGAATAGATCTTTTTTGTCTCAAAGAGGGATGCACATAAAGTTACAAATTGCCATATTGAACCAATAACAATATTGATTCACAGTCCAGTAGTGATGACAATAGATTTAGAGAATAATACACAACCTAAACAGTGTAGAATGAATGTTTCACTTCTAAATGATCCAGAAATAGTTCAAAGAATTAAAAGAGACTGGACTGAGTATATGGAACACAATGACAATGGGGAAGTATCAGTGTCAACTCTTTGGGAAGCTGGAAAAGCTGTGCTGAGGGGTAGGTTGATCTCTTTGTCATCCCAAATAAAAAGAGAACGCGATAAAAAAAAGAGTAGAGTTAGAAAATCGTATACGACAATTGGAGGAGGAACATAAAAAGACTAATGATGAAACTACTTTAAAATCTCTTGGCGAACACAGACAATCACTGGATGTTTTGTTGACGCACAAAGCAGAGGGGGCATTACGGTTTGCTAATCAAAAGTATTATGAATCAGGAAATAGGGCCAGTAGGTTACTAGCATAAAGAGACACTTTATGATTCAGAGGAAATAGACGGTAAAATAGACAAGATTAAGAATTTGATGGGTGAAATTCAGTTACCAAAATTAACTGAAAATGATGCCAAAGCGATGAGAGATCCAATCACAAAACAAGAAATTGAGGTGGTCATAAAAAATGTAAAGAACAACAAAGTGCCGGGAGTCGATGGATTCCCGGCGGCATTTTAAAACTGAGGTCACCCCCTTATTACAAAGAGTATTTAATTATGCCCTCACGAATAAGGACCCCCCAAAGCAATGGTCAGAAGCAATAATATCCATAATTCCCAAAGAGAGCAAGGACCCCATAAACTGCTCGTCCTACAGGCCAATAAGTTTGCTCTGCTGTGATTTAAACATTTTAACTACAATACTGGCAAACCGAGTTCAAAAATGTATCCACACAATAATTAAGCCGGATCAAACAGGGTTTATAACGGGACGTTTAGGGATAAATAATATGAGGAGAACCTTGAATGTGATCTCTGTGGCCAGACAGAAACAGGATCCATCAAATGCTTCTCAGCCTTGATGCTGAGAAAGCATTTGATAGGGTGGACTGGCAGTACCTGAAACACACACTGGCAAAAATTCATAGAGACTTTTTCAATTGGATTAGTGTGCTATATTCTGGACCCACATCCATAGTACGGGTGAATGGATACTCTTCAAAGAAATTTGGTTTAAAAAGAGGAACTAGGCAGGGATGTCCTCTTTCACCTCTTTGCTATCAGCATTGAGCCTCTGGCAGAAAGAATACGGACAGACCCTAGAATTCATGGAGTAACAGCAGGTGGAGTCACCCATAAAATATCACTATATGCTGATGACATTATTTATATATCTCTAATCCTCTGTGCTCAATCCCTAGACTAATGACTAGTTTAAAAGACTTTGGAGAAATCTGCGGCTATAAAGTTAATGAAACCAAGTCAGAAGCTATGATGTTAGTGGGAAAATGGCCTACAGATTTAGATAAAGAGGTCATCTTCAATTGGTCCAAGAGGGGATTCAAGTATTTAGGTGTGACAATTACACCACAAACCTCACAACTATTTAATGGAAACTTTAGTAGCTTAATCACACAAATAAAATGGGAGATTCTCCCTCTGTCCTTTTTGGGCAGAATAGAAACAGTGAGAATGAATATACTCCCACGATTAATGTATCTATTTCAGGCACTTCCTATTTGGATACCTGCCTCCACTTTTAAGATTTTAGGTTAAATTATTATTTGGCAAAGGAGGAAAGCAAGAATCAGACAGAAATTACTGTTAAGCCCAAGCAGAAAAGGTGGCCTTGGTTTGCCTAATTTGAAATTGTACTATTGGGCAGCACAGCTTCGCGCGGTGGTCCAGTGGCTTGTGCAGGATGAGGAGACGAACTGGATTGGTCTGGAGAACAATGCTTGCCCACTGGTACCTCTTGAAGCGATGCCATTTATGGAGGGAAAAAACTGGAAGGATTTAAAAATTGAAAATGAGTGGATTAATTGTTCATACAGGGTCTGGTCTCTAGTGAGGAAGAAAATAGGAGCACCTTTAACTACATCACGCATGATTAAAATAGCCAGATTACTGACTTTTTTCCAAACAAACTAGATACGGGTTATCAGAGATGGGCTCAGAAAGGATTAATAAGAATTAATCAGTTATTCAGTGGAGAAAATATTAAGACCTTTAAGCAATTACAGGACAAATATGGATTATGCTCAAAAGATTTCTATAAGTATTTACAATTAAGAGATTATCTTCTATCACATAAAGAATGGCCTAAATTGAAACAAAATACTTGGAAATATTTTTGATAAAATGTGTGGAGGAAAATAATAAGAGGAAGATGATATCTAATCTATATAAACATTTACAGATGCATTTCTCTGACAGCTCTATAGACATAAAGCAAAAGTGGGAACTAGAAATGAACATTGTTATTGAAGATGAGGAGTGGGAGGAGATTTGTGAGAAAGGTTTTAAGATCACCCACAGTCCAAATTGGAAAGAATTTGACTGGAAATTAAAAATGAGATTCTTCAAAGCACCTTTCAGTATTTCAGAATCCGACAGAAATGCTACAAATGTGTGTTGGAGGAATTGTAATCAGATTGGGGATCACACTCACATTTTGTGGGACAGCCCAGTACTGATTCCATTGTGGCAGGCCACTCTGATAAAGATGCTAAGTGTTATAAAAAGCTGCTAGCTTGACATGTCTCTGTTTTAATGAAAGACACTGGATAGAAACATTTCTCTTTCATGTGAGCCGATGAGAACCTCTAAATGTCAATCGCCAAAATGGACTGAAATGTTTGCTGAGACCCCCCCCCCTGGTTTGTTTGGGGTTTTTTCTTTATGTAAGTGCGTGCACAAATATACATATACATGTGTGTTGGATTCCTAATAATCTTAAATAAAGAGTGTTCACCAAAAAAAAAAAAACTAAAATTCAAGAGTTTTCCTTCAAAATCAGAGGCTGGAAGTTGGGCTCCGCTTGTTCTGCTGCTTCTGGTGTGAGTGATCAGTCTGCAGCATCCACTGGCTGATCCACAGCTGACTCTGCAGCACTGTTCCACCCCCTGGCGTGCCACGCCCCTTTCCAGACCGATCCAGCTAAAAGAGAAGCAGGGGGAACGCCAGCATCCACGCGCCAAAACCCCGTCGGAAGATATGTTCCTGTTTGTGCTTTAAGCGAGGGGGAGCGCTACTTACAGGCGAGGTTCCTCCTCTGCCCTAAAACTCCTTACTGGGCCATCTGTGCACCTCCCGGTGATGCGCCTGGTGCGCGGATCCCGCCTGCCTCTCCCCCGGCAGCGCGTCCGTCTCTGTCACCTGCAGATTCCGTTCTCCTTCTCCTTTCCTTCAGACTCCTTTTATGTCGGCTTTAATCAGCCCTTGCTCACACCTGAGCGCAGCAATTACGCAGCGCAATTAATGCACTCCGCCTCCTCAGACAACTACTTCAGTCTAGTGCCCATGGATTGTCACAAGGGAAAAACAAACCAAAACAACCCAACATGCAGGAAAAATTCAAAAGTCTAAAATAAAGGAAAACAGTCATATAAAAAAGAAACATCAAAACATGCAAAGCTGAAGAAGAAAATACAAAGAAAAACAAATCATATCTTCCTCTCCAAACATGCAAAGCATAAAACTAACATTTAAATGAAAGAAAACCATAAATCATATTTTTCACTGTGCAACAGAAACATAGAAGAGAAACATGGTGATTTTAATGCTATAGGGGGAGCAGGAAGACAGATCAGAATGGTAATAATGGATGAAAGCTCATTAGTTTGTCTGAATAATGGAAAAAGAGTAAATATACATAAAATACTGTTTCATGTCTTGATATTACATTAATATCTGATTGTCTTGTTAGTTCGTGCTAATGGGATGTCAACTGGGAGTCTACCATAGGGAGGGGTCACTTTCCAGTACAATCATTGATGACAAAATAAACAGGCAAGAAGATTTCATATTAACATGATGGTGCTTTAATAATGATAATTGGCAAAAATTAACATTAAGTGTGAGGAAAGCAGTTATATGGTTACATTAAAAGGCAACATTGAAGAATGTTGAAGGGAGATAACAGAACGTATTTTAAATTCAGCAAGTTATAGCATACCGAGAATCAAAATAAACGGAAAGAAAAAGGAAGTTCCTTGGTGGAATGATGAATGTAGTAAAGTAGTTAAAGAGCAAAACAAGGCATTTAAAATATTACAGAAAAATATAACAACCCAAAACCTTCATGAATATAAAAGGAAAAGAGCAACGGTTCGTAAAACTATTAAGGAAGCAAAAAAGAAACATGGAGAGAATATTGATCCTCAATAGGTTCAGAAATAAAATTACAGAATGTTTGGTGAATGTTTAGGAAAATGACGGGAAAAGGAAAGATGTTAAAATCCTTAGTTAGAGATCAGGAGATTTTAAATAAAGATAAGGCAGATTTATTAGACCAGACATTTGCTGCAGTTCATAATGGCCGTCATCTTACAGACATTCATAGAAGGCAGAAGAAACAAAAACCTGGAAATCATTAAAATATATCAGGAAAATGTAAAAAAGGTTTATCAACATTAGACATGAATATAACTATGAAAGAAATGAAAACAGCATTGAAAGGGACAGAATACTCAGCTCCAGGGGAGGATCAGTTATGCTGTTTCCACTGATACCGGAACATTGAAATTAATATTAAAATGATTCAATAAAATATGGAAAGAAGGTTCAATACCAAATAGTTAGAAAAGGGCAACAATTTTACCGTTTAATAAACCAGGAAAGATCCTATCAGTCCAAATAATTACAGACCAAAAGCTTTAACTTCTCATTTAAGTAAATGGATGGAGAAAATAGCGTCAGTAGATCAGGGTTTGTTCTGGAACATAAGAAATGAATGAATGGATACCAGTTTGGATTTAGAACTGGGAGATCAACAATGGATGCATCAACTAGAGTCAGTAATGATACAGAGAAATGAAGGAGATAATGATTGTAGTATTTTTGATATAGAAAAAGCATCTGATTCATTATGGAGAGAAGGGTAACTTAGAAAAATAAAGCAGATGGGAATAGCTGGGAAGATCTATAATTGGATAGCTATTCTTTGATGGATATAAAAATAAGGGTGAAGATTGGGAAAGATTATTCAAAAGAATTAATGTGGAAAATGGGATTCCTCAAGGTAGTGTAATAAGTCCAATTTTATTTAACATCATAATTAATTATATTTTTCAGACACTGATAAATGTATTAATCTGCTTTATATGCAGATGATGGGGCCATGTGGATGAGGGGAAAAAAATATAAAATAAGAGAAATATTGATATAGGAACAATAACATTATATGGACAGCAACTGGAAAGGGTTGCAGAATTTAAATACCTAGGACTATGGTTAGATAGCTCTAACACATGGAAAATACATTTAGATAACTTGGAAACTAAATGCAGAAAGTTCTAAATCTCCTAAAGGCTGTGGCTGGAAATAACTGGGGTGCAGATAAACAGTCATTATTAAACATTTATCATCAGATCAATAATAGATTATAACAGTTTTATTTATGGAGCAGCAGCTAAAACAACATTACTTGACTCATTCCAAAACTTACAATAATGCTCCAGATGATTTATATATATATAAAAAAAGGATTCAATAAAATGTGTTCTGTCTCAGTCAGTCAGAAAGTACAGTGGTGCGCTGACCTCTTGGTAGTGACCTGGGTGGGCTGAATGGGATTTTTTTTTTCTTTCTTTTTCTTTGTAGGGATTGTTTTTACTGTATTTGTTTCTATATCTTGTTGGATAATTATATATTTTTTGTATTTACAAACTGAAAAATGGCAAAAAAGGTGGAATGAAGATAAAAAAGGAAGAAGGTTATATAAAGTACAAAAGTCAGTATTAAATATACGAAGCTTGTATCAACTTATTAAAAAAAAGGCAAAGATCCAGTGGAATGCACCTCTTACAGACCTATCTCCCTCTTAAATACCGATGTGAAAATTCTGGCCAAAATTCTTTCCCGTAGACTTGAAGCGGTTTTACCCTCAATTATTTCCAAAGACCAAACAGGCTTCATTAAAGGTCTGCACTCATATTTTAATATTAGAAGACTGCTCAATATCGTTTATTCTAGTGCCACGGATTCGGCTGAGTGTGTGGTCTCTCTGGATGCCGAAAAAGCCTTTGACCGGGTTGAGTTCGACTATCTATTTGCGGTCCTTAACAGATTTGGAGGAAACTTCATTTCATGGATTAAATTATTATACCAGCAACCGTCTGCCACAGTTCGTACCAACCTTCAGATCTCAAAACCATTTAAATTACAAAGAGGCACCCGCAAGGGTGTAGGAATATGTTTACAATTGGGGGGGACACATGTCGGAAATCTGAGATTCGTAAATATTCAACAGAAACATGTCTTAAGTACGCTACTTTAAAAAAAGGCTATTTAATCTTTTACTTTATTCCTTTATAAATGTGTTTGCAAAAATAATGCATTTAAAATTTACATAATGCATTTGTTCATAAGATGTGAGCATATCACCAAACAAAATGACTGGAGTCTTTTATTAAGCAAAGGGAGAT
>NW_024038816.1:0-11378 GCF_016077235.1 Cyprinodon tularosa
TTATTATTATTATTAGAAATCAATTGGTAAGACATGGATATGATGCAACTTCATATTAATTAATATCATCAAAGAGTGTGATGAAATAAAACTTAAAGTAATTTCACAACAAATTAACCTATCCACCACTTATCTATCAAGATCATGTGTGTGGGAGCCTATCTTCAGCATTCTATGGACAAGAGGCAGGGTACACCTTGGAACGTTTGCCAATTAATCACAGGTTACAGAGACACACAACCACACACACACACCTAAGGGAAGTTTACAGTCACCAGTTACCTAATAGTCATGATTTTGTACAATCAGCCTTCCTAGGTGTCATTTATGCCCTCAAAAATGTCTGTCAGACAAAGCACTTCAGGTGTGCCTATACCAATAACCCCGCCCTCAGCTGGCACTAAGTTGCAGTTCTTCTTCTTCTCCCTTTGTTTTTTATTGGTGGATGGCAACCAGCTTATGGTGCATTTACCACCACCTACCAGAGAGGAGAGTTGTCATCAATGATGTCAGAGGGAAGTTAAAAATACGTACCTCAATGGCATGCACAAATCTGCAAATTTATATCCATACACACTCACATATAAATTTGAATGTGTGTATATGTATATGCATACACACACTTATATACATACATTTAATCTGATGAAATAACCCATTTTTCAAATCTAATTAATTGATTTCTAACAGAACTCGATTCATTCTAATAAGACACGTTCCACTGTTTCTATCTGATTACAGTAATTAAAAGTCCCTGTTTCATGTTTGCCTTTTCTGAAAAGAGAACTATTAAGTCCAGAGTGACCAATTCTAAGTCAAGATATGACAACCTCTTCTTTCCACCTTCCATTCATTCTACTATTATCCCCCACAGTCTCATGGATTTTATATAAATCTCTACCAGTGTCACGATTTTTTTTTTTTTTTTTTTTACAGTGTCCTGTCTGGCAATGTGGCAATAAGAATAATTGCCTTGATGCCAAAAAGAGCCCAAAAGATTTTACTTTCACAAGTTTAGCAGTATGGCAATTGCCATATTGCTCCACTTGTTTCATGCAAATAAATTGCTTCATTATAATTATGCAGGGAGTTTTACAGATTATATGGACACTGCAATGTATTAATTGCTATTTTATTAATTGTAAATTAGGGTTTCTAGACATGTTAAAAGTTCTTAGACATATCTGAGCCCAGATATTTTGTTCAAAGCTGGCTGACAAATCCTCCTCCCATTTAGTAATAGGAAGAGATATTGTATCATCCAGTTTAGTCAGTGTCCTGTATAATTTAGAAAGTAGTTTGGGGGGGTTTAACTCTAGAAACTCTGATATGTCAGTTGGAATTTGTAAACCTCCATCAATATGATTAAATTTATTTATAATTATAGCTTTAATTTGCTCATATTCTAGGAATTTATTTTTGCTAATGCCATATTGCAAATTTAATCTAGCAAATGTGATAAATTCTGTATCTTCAAATAAATGATCAAGATAGTTAATACCTTTATTCTTCCAGTACGGAAAGTTTATCATATTATTTTTCTGTAGAATATCAGGGTTATTCCAGATGGGTGTACGACTGCAGGGGATAAGTGATGACTTCGTTATTTTAAGAAATTCCCACCATGCTGTCAGGGAAGTGCTGATGTTAATATTTTTAAAACATGAGTGCTGCTTGATATTAGAGCTAATAAACGGCAAATCTGAACTGCATATTTCCTGTTCTGTGTCTATCCAGGGCTCATCTAAGGGATTATGTTTTATCCATTTAGAGATGTATTGTAATCTATTTAATAAGTAGTAGTTTTGGAAGTTAGGTAAATCTAGTCCCCCTCTGTCTTTAGTGCATGCCAAATCTTAAAGATTTTATCCTGAATAATAGATTTACCCTCACTTCGGCTTAAAGGTACATTATAATTAAGTTAATAGCATCTCATTTTTGTCACGGTCTTACTTTCTCTTTTACTTTGTGTTTTATTGGTTTATTTCCTACTTTGTGTTTCTTGATTTATTTTAGTTCTCAGGTTTTTCTGTTGTTGTCCTCTGTTGCCCTCTTATGTGTGTTCCTTTCCCCTTGGCTCCCTCATTGTCTCCACTCACACCAGCTCCTTATCAGCTCGTTAGCCCTGCTTTTGTCTCAGTCAGCTATATACACTCACCGGCCACTTTATTAGGTACCCCATGCTAGTAATGGGTTTGAACCCCTTTTGCCTTCAGAACTGCCTCAATTCTTCGTGGCATAGATTCAACAAGGTGCTGGAAGCATTCCTCAGGGAGTTTGGTCCATATTGAAATGATGGCATCACACAGCTGCCGCAGATTTGTCGGCTGCACATCCATGATGTGAATCTCCCGTTCCACCACATCCCAAAGATGCTCTATTGGATTGAGATCTGGTGACTGTGGAGGCCATTTGAGTACAGTGAACTCATTGTCATGTTCTAGAAACCAGTCTGAGATGATTCCAGCTTTATGACATGGCGCATTATCCTGCTGAAAGTAGCCATCAGAAGTTGGGTACTTGTGGTCATAAAGGGATGGACATGGTCAGCAACAATACTCAGGTAGGCTGTGGCGTTGCAACGATTCTCAATTGGTACCAAGGGGCCCAAAGAGTGCCAAGAAAATATTCCCCACACCATGACACCACCACCACCAGCCTGAACCGTTAATACAAGGCAAGATGGATCCATGCTTTCATGTTGTAGACGCCAAATTCTGACCCTACCATCCGAATGTCGCAGCAGAAATCGAGACTCATCAGACCAGGCAACGTTTTTCCAATCTTCTATTGTCCAATTTTGATGAGCTTGTGCAAATTGTAGGATCAGTTTCCTGTTCTTAGCTGAAAGGAGTGGCACCCGGTGTGGTCTTCTGCTGCTGTAGCCCATCTGCCTCAAAGTTCGACGTACTGTGTGTTCAGAGATGCTCTTCTGCCCACCTTGGTTGTAATGGGTGGTTATTTGTTTATATAAATCTCTACCAGTGTCACGATTTTTTTTTGTTTTTTTTTTTTACAGTGTCCTGTCTGGCAATGTGGCAATAAGAATAATTGCCTTGATGCCAAAAAGAGCCCAAAAGATTTTACTTTCACAAGTTTAGCAGTATGGCAATTGCCATATTGCTCCACTTGTTTCATGCAAATAAATTGCTTCATTATAATTATGCAGGGAGTTTTACAGATTATATGGACACTGCAATGTATTAATTGCTATTTTATTAATTGTAAATTAGGGTTTCTAGACATGTTAAAAGTTCTTAGACATATCTGAGCCCAGATATTTTGTTCAAAGCTGGCTGACAAATCCTCCTCCAATTTAGTAATAGGAAGAGATATTGTATCATCCAGTTTAGTCAGTGTCCTGTATAATTTAGAAAGTAGTTTGGGGGGGTTTAACTCTAGAAACTCTGATATGTCAGTTGGAATTTGTAAACCTCCATCAATATGATTAAATTTATTTATAATTATAGCTTTAATTTGCTCATATTCTAGGAATTTATTTTTGCTAATGCCATATTGCAAATTTAATCTAGCAAATGTGATAAATTCTGTATCTTCAAATAAATGATCAAGATAGTTAATACCTTTATTCTTCCAGTACGGAAAGTTTATCATATTATTTTTCTGTAGAATGTCAGGGTTATTCCAGATGGGTGTACGACTGCAGGGGATAAGTGATGACTTCGTTATTTTAAGAAATTCCCACCATGCTGTCAGGGAAGTGCTGATGTTAATATTTTTAAAACATGAGTGCTGCTTGATATTAGAGCTAATAAACGGCAAATCTGAAATTATGATATAACTGCATATTTCCTGTTCTGTGTCTATCCAGGGCTCATCTAAGGGATTATGTTTTATCCATTTAGAGATGTATTGTAATCTATTTAATAAGTAGTAGTTTTGGAAGTTAGGTAAATCTAGTCCCCCTCTGTCTTTAGTTCATGCCAAATCTTAAAGATTTTATCCTGAATAATAGATTTACCCTCACTTCGGCTTAAAGGTACATTATAATTAAGTTAATAGCATCTCATTTTTGTCACGGTCTTACTTTCTCTTTTACTTTGTGTTTTATTGGTTTATTTCCTACTTTGTGTTTCTTGATTTATTTTAGTTCTCAGGTTTTTCTGTTGTTGTCCTCTGTTGCCCTCTTATGTGTGTTCCTTTCCCCTTGGCTCCCTCATTGTCTCCACTCACACCTGCTCCTTATCAGCTCGTTAGCCCTGCTTTTGTCTCAGTCAGCTATATACACTCACGGGCCACTTTATTAGGTACCCCATGTTAGTAACGGATTTGACCCCCTTTTGCCTTCAGAACTGCCTCAATTCTTCGTGGCATAGATTCAACAAGGTGCTGGAAGCATTCCTCAGGGAGTTTGGTCCATATTGAAATGATGGCATCACACAGCTGCCGCAGATTTGTCGGCTGCACATCCATGATGTGAATCTCCCGTTCCACCACATCCCAAAGATGCTCTATTGGATTGAGATCTGGTGACTGTGGAGGCCATTTGAGTACAGTGAACTCATTGTCATGTTCTAGAAACCAGTCTGAGATGATTCCAGCTTTATGACATGGCGCATTATCCTGCTGAAAGTAGCCATCAGAAGTTGGGTACTTGTGGTCATAAAGGGATGGACATGGTCAGCAACAATACTCAGGTAGGCTGTGGCGTTGCAACGATGCTCAATTGGTACCAAGGGGCCCAAAGAGTGCCAAGAAAATATTCCCCACACCATGACACCACCACCACCAGCCTGAACCGTTAATACAAGGCAAGATGGATCCATGCTTTCATGTTGTAGACGCCAAATTCTGACCCTACCATCCGAATGTCGCAGCAGAAATCGAGACTCATCAGACCAGGCAACGTTTTTCCAATCTTCTATTGTCCAATTTTGATGAGCTTGTGCAAATTGTAGCCTCGGTTTCCTGTTCTTAGCTGAAAGGAGTGGCACCCGGTGTGGTCTTCTGCTGCTGTAGCCCATCTGCCTCAAAGTTCGACGTACTGTGTGTTCAGAGATGCTCTTCTGCCCACCTTGGTTGTAACGGGTGGTTATTTGTGTCACTGTTGCCCTTCTATCAGCTCGAACCAGTCTGGCCATTCTCCTCTGACCTCTGGCATCAACAAGGCATTTCCGCCCACAGAACTGCCGCTCACTGGATGTTTTTTCTTTTTCGGACCATTCTCTGTAAACCCTAGAGATGGTTGTGCGTGAAAATCCCAGTAGATCAGCAGTTTCTGAAATACTCAGACCGGCCCTTCTGGCACCAACAATCATGTCACGTTCAAAGTCATTAAAATCATCTTTCTTCCCCATACTGATGCTCGGTTTGAACTGTAGGAGATTGTCTTGACCATGTCTACATGCCTAAATGCACTGAGTTGCCGCCATGTGATTGGCTGCTTAGAAATTAAGTAATAACAAGCAGTTGGAAAGGTGTACCTAATAAAGTGGCAGGTGAGTGTATACTCTCACTCTGCTCTCACTCCTTGTTAGTTCCTCTGTTGTTGCTGCTTCTGTTGTTGCTGGTTCCCCGTCGCCGTTGCTGATTGTTCTCCCCTTATGTCTCTGTGGTTCTGGTGTGTTACATTTTAAGTTTACTGTAATTTTGGATTCCTGCCTTTGTTACTGTTTTCACCAATTAAACTGCAGAAATCACCTCAGCCTCTCTGCCTCTGCATTTGGGTCCTCCAAACCTCAACCTAAACGGGACAATTTTAGGGCCCGTTTAGCTTATATATATCTACTTCTTAATTTCCTTCTATACCTTCATGAGCAGGAATCCAGACAAATTGAAATAAAATTTTGAACTAATAACTAATATATCTGTTAATAATCTAATTGACAAAATCTGCCAGATACAATATTTAATAATGCAGCCTGACTATCTGATGCAATTATATATTTATTTTCTTCCCAAACATTATCATCAACCAACCATTCTAACGGTAACATAATGGCAATTAATTCAACCAGACACAAAAACACAAAACTGCTAGATCAGCTGTTGTTCTCCTTTTATCCATGACTTTATGGTGTGGGATATTCACAGCTGCTCCTGTTCTACCACTATTTGGATCTTTAGATTGATCTGCATACATAATTATACTATCTTTAAATCTTTCAAAAATAATTATTAACTATATCCCATTCTGGAGTCTTTCCCTTTTTAATAAATTCCCCCAATTGCACATCAACTTCTGATGTGATAAATAAGCATGGTGGCATTGGTGACTGTGGAACCATAAAACTAAACTGGAACTGAGTAAAACAGGAATTTTTTTTAGCTTTTATGTCCCCAATCCATCCAAAGTTATAATCAGATTTATGATGTTCCCAACATTCCTGCTAAAGGAGATGATCTGAAAGCTCCACAACATATTCGTAACCCTTGTCTTTGTTCACTATCAAGTTTTTTCAAATGGAGCCTGGGCGAAAGTTCAACTGAAGGAACTGATTGCTCTCCTAAATCCACCTATGACACAGCCAATCAGCTTTGAACCACACCTCCACGAAAGCCAATCGGCATCCAAACTTCATCTTAAAAGGCCTCCGATCCACAACATGTCTGCCCCTAGTGTACAGGAGGTGGTTGCGCTGTGTGACTTCATTCAAATGACCCCATTTCAACCCACCTCCAGCCCCTACTCCTCCATCGTAGCTAAAACTTCATCAGAGTGTCATTCCTTTTGGACTCTTACTGGGTTCCCTGTCTCATCTTAACCGGTCAGGTAGAAGACCGCCATGTTGAGCATGGTTCTGCCAGAGGTTTCTTCCCAACGGGGAGTTTTTCCTCTCCACTGTCGCTTCATGTTTGAAATCATGGACAGGTTCTCTCATCCTGTGTTATCCAACTGGACTTCCATCTTCCAGGTCCCTGAGTGAAGCTCTAGTTTGAGCTCATGCAGTCCACTGGATTTTCCCTTAAAGCTAAGCATACCATCTCACTAACCAGCAGTCTACAGACTGACCAACTTCATCTATCTCCACTCCACCACCAGTTTCAGGCCTGGGGGGGAAACAGCCCTATTCTTTGCTCCTGTTCATGCATATCAATCAAAATTCAGCACTATGTTTCATGCCAAGGTCTGAGCGCCAAAGACCAAGTAATTTTATAAATACATTTCTTCTAATTGTATTTTCTCTTCATGTGAGTTTTTCGGATTAAAATTACTGTTAGCAGCTACCATATATGGTATACACCGATAATCCAAGGAAGATCTCATGAGAGCCTGATAAGCTCCCAGCAGCGCACTTCGTGAATCTTCCCATTCCTGTCCAGAAAGACATCTCAACAAAATATTCACTTTTTTACATTTATTTCAAACTATTTCTATTTGTTGTTTCCACATAAGGTTTTCATCAAAGATGAAACCTAAAAACCTCACTTTATTCACTTGTTCAGGTTCTGATTATAAAGATTTAAATTAACTTCCTTATGTCATCTATAAAAACAAATAACTTGGAACTTTGCAACTGACATTCTAAATCCCCATTTATTTGCCCAACCTTCCACTTTCAAAATGGCATGCTGCATCCTTTTCTGCAAATATAGATAATGTCCCCGAACCCACAGAGCCCCATCATCTGCAAAGATTTCTCTATACGACCATCTATCTCATCAAAAATTTTATTAATTATAGTAAGAAAATTAAAAAGAATTCGGCTACACACACTGCCTTGTGGGGTACCATTCTCAACTTTATATCTATTAGAGAAAGCAGTCCCAACTCTAACTATTTCTCTACCAAACAGATAATGTAAAACCCAGTTATAAATCTTACCACTTAATCCAAGTTTTTCCAATTTAATCAATAATCCCTCTTAACTTCTGTCTGCTATGGAGGACCAACTCTGCCAAATTTAAAAATAAATTCATTAATAAATAAATATATATGCATACAATTAATTGCCCCCCAAAATACAATAAACAAATAAATATAGGTAGAAATTAAATTACACAGTGAGACATACATGTATATCTCTTTTAATTAGCTGTTTTATGTATTCACCTTTGTAATAATTACCTTATTCATATATTGTCCGTTATAATCTTCAACTTTATTTATTTATAACTTATTTTTTAAAGTATTTATTTATGTGCATGATATACAATTTCTGTCTGTTTTATACTTCCCTTGTATTTTTTTTTTACCCTCTTTATTTCTTGAACGCTATTTATTCTGCCTGTCGTTTTTACATTTCTGCCTCATTACGTAAATGAGGAGGGGTGTGTCTTAGAGGGCAACTTCTGTAACTAGCCTAGAAAAAAAAAAGAGTCAACAAGCAGTTGTAAAAATTGCTTTTATGTTTTTTCAAATACAAAACCAAGGATTTGAAGAGCACCCCCATGTGAAGGTTACCTAAAAAAAAAAAACAAACAAGATAAAAAGTCTTCACAACATACGCAACCAGCTTTAGTTAATCTGTTGTGAAACCTGGTCAATAGACGGACGTCTAATTGAAGGGGTGACTCTGTTTCCTGGAAACATCAACACAAAGTCTGATACTGCAGGCGTCACTCCAAGGGTGTGAACTCACAAAAACGTCTTCTAACTGAGTCATATAAAGAAGTATTTCAGGTTCACATCTTTAAATAACATCACATTATTATCAAATTAAATTCCAATTCAAAGTTAGTTTATTTTTAGATGCAGTGACAGAAAATACTTCTGGTCAGAACCATTTTACACAGTTTTCCGAAAGTCTTAGTAATTTCAAAACTACTGAGAATTTAAACTGTATCTAAGGATTTTAAAATAAATGGGTTGGGAAAAAAACACACACACAATCATAAAACTCAATGTAACACCTCTTAAATCTTAGCAAAGGTGGCTCTCTAGTGGCTTAGTTGTAAAAATAAAAAAAAGAGAACAAGGCTCCTGTTTAGAGTCGCAGGGGAACTTAACTTATTTTTTGGACAATAGGGGCATGTCAATTTTAACAAAATCTGTAAGAAAGTTGCATCAGAAATGTCAGAGCAAATCTAATCATTAGTGTTTGGTACACATGAGTTTAATATATTTGATTTAATCTTTTTTCTTACATAATGAGATATAATTTATACTGTACTCCCAGAACAGCTGTTTGTCAAGTAAATGTTTATGATAGTTCTTATTGATGATAGGGCCAATATATTACTCTTTGATATATTTTTTAAATTTAACCAATCCAAATATAATATCTGAAAATAAGTTTTTTTTTAGAATAAAAGCACATAAAGGAACCACTGATATACTTTTAAAAACAAAGAAAAACTTCAATAAAACATGAAGATGACAAAATACACTTCCAATAATGGGTATTTTCTTTCTGTCACAAATACTTACACCAAGCTTGGGTCAAAGGATTTGCACATATGAAAACTCTGTAAAATGTGCTTTGTGGTTATCTTCCCCAGTGCTATTAAAGCTAGATTTATGGTCTTAGAGATGATTTATTGATATTTTCACTATTTTAAATTCTGTCTCATAAAAGTTTTCAATTTTCCCCCAGTTTTTGTAGATGCTTTTTAAATATATTTTGCAATTTTTAATTCATTTCTTTTCATTATATCATATAATTTTTTGACAAATCTTCATTGAAAAGAAAATTGTGAATTCCTTTGAATAAAGGTTTAATAAAATAATATAAATGGAAAGTTATTATATCAAAGTTAAAACATTTTTGTTGTTGTATGTGTGATACCAAAATCAGATATTACTATATACTGTAGAGATAGATATAGATAGATAGATAGATAGATAGATAGATAGATAGATTCTGATATAAAATTGCAGTGACCAAGAAATGTAGGAACACTTTAACCAATTAAAAATGCTCATGTGGTTTTGCTTAAACCTGCTAAGTTCAAAGTGTAACTAACAAGAAACATACAATATTTTTAGTGATATTACAAATTAAAGTATACTAAAATTATGTACCCTTCCTGTTTTGTGTTGATAATATTATAGACCTGCAAACAGCAACATTTTAGGGAAAAAAAGAAACCTATATCTAAAAAGCCCTTCATTAAATCTAAAGAACAAAACAAAAGTTTTACGTCATGTTCTGATGTCCAGTTGGAAAAGAAATGCTGCTCAACTTGCTTCTCTTGAGACAAAAAATGAACTGAAGGTTACTGACAGGTAGCCACACCTGAAATAAGCATTATTCACTTAATTGGTCATTGACGTCACATTACTTGCTTTGGGTGGATATAAAGCAGCTGCTACAACTGGTAAATAGTACAAGTCAACCAGCAAACAGAAAGGATCAAAGACCATTGGAAATAATTTATTGCAGTGAAGCAACTCAGAAGAATAAACATGTAAGTTAAGCACTTTTAACTAAATTCAGTAATTGCTTATGCAATGATATTTTGTGTGTGACTGAAGTACAGACTGGTAAGGGTGAGGTATAGAATTGTAAGACTTATGTTTTGGCTTATTTTTAGAGTTAGGGCATAAAATTTTTTCAAAATGACTAAAGATCAATTGAAGATAATGGGAGACAATACATAGTCCTCACTACATTTAGAAAGGCGAGAGTCTGTGTGTGTATGTGTGTTTGTAGTTGCTTTAGCAGAGTTGTCAATTCATCTGATAGAAGACCAGTTATTAAGGACTGGAATATTACATAACACAAATAAACACATTTTCAATGCAGAAATACACAAGGAGCATGTTTATTAACTGCTCTTACAGTTTATTACTTACGCTACTAATGTTATTTATAAAATGTATTTTGAACCTGCTAAACTACCCCAATTGGATAATACATATTTCATTTTGTTTAATGATACAATTTTTTTTTTTTATTCGCACTAGTGGATCGTTTTTACAACGGTAGACTGACACCAGAATTCAAACCTGGGTCGACTGTGTCGAAGACTAAGCCTCCATAAATCGCTCGTGTATGCCAACCACTGTTCCACCTGCACGCCCAATCATACTATTTTCATAATATTATATAGACAATATATTTAGTAGGTATGGTTAAAAAACACTAGGCATCTACTGATTAAATTAAAAAGATAAAACACTTTTTCATTATAAAATAAAACAATTAGAAGATTAATGAAAATCAAATATTTGTTTTTTTCTAAAAATGTAGAGGACCTGTGAAATGTTGACAAAGCTGCAATAATAGCTGCATTACTGCTCATGAAAAATATTCTATAGTGGAAGTTACAGGAATGGAAAGAAAAACACAAAACTGTAACTGCAAGAAATTCTGTATTTACGTGGGGGTGGGGGGGAGATTTGAAATAAAATAAAACAAATTTTCACGAAATTGTTCTAACAATGTACTTTTTTTAAAGCAGGAAACAATATCAAAACAAAATGATGAGGACTTTTTGGGTACTTCTGGTGGTTGTTGGTAAGTTATTATATA
>NW_024038817.1:0-10274 GCF_016077235.1 Cyprinodon tularosa
TTCTCCAAACCACTCTGAAAAAGTCTCCGCTCTACCAAGCTTTTTATTAAGGAAACGCCCTGGCTACAATGTGGTTCCGACTGCTAAGGGGAGGGGGAAGGGTGAAGCCAGTCGGAACCAGAAGGGAGGGGGTGAAACCCAGTCGGTACCAGAAGTCTGCATAACATCATACAGTATCATGAGATAAGTACTTTCACTCCTTTCTCTGGTGTTAGTACGTGCAGTTCCCCGTGTTCTCTCCTTGAACCAGCTGCTGACCTTCAGCAGCCAGTTCTCACAATCAGCACTCCTTCTGCACAGACTTAAAACATTAGTACAGAACAAACAAGTAAAATACTTCAACACTCTTTATGATATAAGTGAAATAAGGATAACAAAATGTGTGAGCATAATAATATGATCTCGGTGTGTAAGCATAATAATATGATTAAAGTAATATGATTAAAAGTAGAATAACTTGTACAATTAATCCAACAATCTATCGGTATCCATTACCTTTTACCGCAGAATGAAAGCATATTCTTTAAATCTTACCCTTGCTCCGGTTCATAGCGCCTGCAATTAGTCTCCGAGTTGTTAAGACGGCGTACTGCTTCCTGTAAATCACAAAAAATACACTTTAATAAAGCTTGTTCTTGCAAGGCTACTATTAGCCGCTATTAGCCGTAGCTCAGGCTAGGCCGCTTTTAGCTTAGCAGGCAGTAATCGAACATATATTTACCGCTAGCATCTCTTCTTTGAGTTCGTCTTGTTCGATGCAGAGTCGCCATCGCGTCCAAGAGGAGTTTTACCCCGAAATCCAGACGCTCCAGACCGCCTGCACAAAGCAAAGCATACATCCTCCACTGTGGCTGCACACCGCGCCGCTCTGAGTTTCTTGGAGATCGTACAGAGCATGCGCGAGATGAACCAGGTTGTCCGCGGATCAATAAAAATAATTAAAAAATCATTCTTTTTTTTTATCAAGGCCTTAATTGGCACTAAAATTATTTAAATATGTTTATCGAAGTATTTATAATTCTTAAAAAAAATGCTTATAAAAACAATTTCGTCAGATATATTATATCGCTCCAGGCGGAGAAAAAGCTAGAGGATATATATATACGTATATATGTGTGTGTGTGTTTGTTTTTACATACATACAGGAGTCATGGAACTCTGCTTGCAGCTCCTTCATATTTCATGTACACTAATAACTTGTGTACATGGTTCTTGTTGATGGCATTAAAATCATTTCTAATAGCATTAAAATAGCATTAAATTAGAGTCACTCATTCCTGTATGAACCCTGTGAGCGCTTAATTTAATATGACATATTAAAAAAATCCCACCATCATCCAGCATATGTTCAGTTTCTGCCCAAAGATATATTTATATTTTTGTAGATTTTTGTAACGGGGATAAGGACAATTCAAAACTGCTTTTTTTTTAATGAACTTGTTCACTACTTCCAAACTCAGCCTCTCTTTTCATTCCTGTAATAAGAAGTTTCTTTTGAATGGATTTGATTAAAGTTTAAGTCCCTCGGTATAAAATAAATATTTTGATGGAGATGAGAAATCTGCTTCCTCGTTGGTGAATAACCAATAGTAGAACCCGGTTCGGTCCCCGTCAACCAGATCAGGGACAAACGCGTTCAGCCTATTGGATAAGATGGATGCATATAGTCTGTAATCTTGGTTAAGGATATAGATCGGTTATATGAAATGCATAATATTGAGTTTTTTCCTTCTTTTGGTTTTACTGTTATAATTGCTTCAGACCATGATGGCGGTGTTGTCTTTTTTCCTGATGTCCAGTTGAATGATTTTAGTAAAACAGGGGATAGTTCTTCTTCAAATATCTTATACCATTCGCCTGGAAAACCGTCAGTACCGGGTGATTTGTTACTTTTGTATCGCCGTTGTCAGTTCCTTTTCAGTGATGTTAAACTTTTGTTCTGACATTCTCCAATTGCTGGCAAGTCCAATGAGTTGAGGAATGCTCTGACATCCTCTATTTTACTTTGATCTTGTTGCGCATACAGTTCTGTATAATATGTTTGAAAAGCTTTATCAATACCATCCAGACTGTTTTCTGCTATTCCTGTCTGTGGGTCAGTTATGGAGCACATTGAGTGCATCATTTGCTTTTTATCAACTTTTCTTGCTAGTAGTTTTGTTGCCTTTGGCCCAGCTGATGAATGATTGTTTTAGGAATTTGTAATTTTTTTCTTCTCTCTATGTATATCCAAAATGTTACTCCTTGTCTCTTTGATTTGTGCATTAATATAATCAAGTTAATTTGCAAGTTCTCCAAGTCTTTTAACTCGATTTCCAATGTATTTAGTTCTTTTTCCTTCTCTTTCTTGATAGCAGTAATGAATGATATAAACTTGCCTCTTATAACTGCCTTCAATGTGTCCCATAAAATATTAGGGTTGACCTCTCTGATGTCATTGAATTCTAGAAAATATTTTATTTCTGTTTTTATTTCTTTTCTAACATTTTTATTATTTATCAGGCTTGTATTTAACCTCCATGTGTTTTTTTTTTGGTCTTATATCCAGGTTAAGTGTTAAGTATACTGGCGAGTGGTCTGACAAGTTCCTAGTACCAATTTCACAGCTTTTTAGTCTGTTGGTCATTCTTAAAAATCAAGAAAAAAATCTATTCTTGAAAATACAGCTTGGGGGGGAGAAAAATAGGTCAAATCTATTTCCGTTGGATGCATCTCCTGCCAAGCGTCCAGTAAGCCGATACTGTCCATACCCTCTTTAGTCATTTACTTTGTGGTGTGTCTATTCGTTTGTTATTAGATGTGTCACTTTTTTTCAGGATTGTGTTAAAGTCACCTGCACAAATTAAAATACCCTGTGATTCTACTGAGATAACTTCTAGCACTTCTTTCCAAAAATTAGGGTCATAATTTGGAGGCATATAGATGGAGGAGGGTAACCAGACTCCCTTCAATTTGACCCTGAACCAGTATATAT
The DNA here is from genome assembly GCF_016077235.1 of Cyprinodon tularosa. Classification (NCBI taxonomy): domain Eukaryota; kingdom Metazoa; phylum Chordata; class Actinopteri; order Cyprinodontiformes; family Cyprinodontidae; genus Cyprinodon; species Cyprinodon tularosa. The sequence continues at coordinate 2,975 of NW_024038817.1, forward strand.
CTGCCTTCTTTATCGCGTATTTGCTTTATAAATTCAAAATGTAAAGAATTATGTATTAACACCGCGACTCCTCTTTAATGAGTTGTCTTAAAAGAACTGTAAAAAACATTCCTGAATCCAAATTTTTGTAGTTTCTCATGCTCTTTTGGCGATAAGTGAGTTTCTTGAAGAAATAGTATCTGAATTTTCTCCCTTTTTATCGTAGACATTACTCTGCTTCTCTTAACAGGGTTGTTGAGACCATTAACATTCCATGAAGCTGCTCTGATATCACCGTTAATCATACCTGTATATTAGTTTGTACATGTTGACAGTATGAACACAAGGAACAGAGATTTAAGATTAAGAGACTAGAGAAATAATGACCTGGTGGGGTTCAGATCCTCTATAATATTTTCTTATTACGTTCAGGATCTACCTCAGGAAGGTTTTTCTATACTTGCTCTCGCTGAAATTCTCGGAGCGACTTGCGCACCCGTTTGGAGAGCGAGGTGCCGGCTTTATTCCAGTCTGGGTCCTGGGTAATCGCTGGTTCTTCATTTGCGGTGGAAGATCCCCTCTTCCTCGTGTCAGCCGCTGCTTCTGAAGCACTCGCGTACAGGTGTGGCCCGTCATCCCAGTGAATCCTCATCTTAGAGTGTTTGGAACCGTATTTTCCCCTCTTTGAGAATCTTCTTGATGTTTTTGTATTCCTTAAGCTTATTATTTATCTCGGTCGGTAAGTCGTGCGCAAATGAGATCAGTTTACCTTCATAAAATATCTTCTTTTCCCACGCTGCTTTAAGGACGTTTTCTTTCATGTCATATCTGTGAAAGTTGACGAGTATGGATCTTGAAATTGCTGCATCTTGCGGCCTCGGTCCCAGTGAACGATGAGCCCGTTGAATCTGCAGATCTTGGTTGATGGAGAGCTGCTCTTTCAGGAAGTTTCCAATGAACGTCTGCATGGCGTTGCCTTCAGCTTCTTCTTTAATGCCATAAATGCAGATATTATTACGTCGGGATCTTCCTTCTAAATCAGTAACTTTATCCTAGAGTTTTTTGCTGTCTGAGGCAGTAAGACAGAGAATCTCTCAGGTCCATATTCACAGTCTCCAGTTCGTTGACCTGTTGCTCCGCTTCCGTTAGCCTAGCAGCTTGGCTACAGATGTCCGAGCTAACTTCCTCCAGTTTCTGGTTTATTTCACTCTTAAAGCTGCTCAGGTCTTGCTTGATGTCATTTTTCATAGTGATGATGTCATTTTGCATTTCTTTGATATTGGTGCATAGATTCTGGATAGCCTTAGCAGTCGTTAGATTGCTCTCCTCGTTAGGGTCCGAGGTCTGCATCATGTTAGCCTTGCCTTAGTTCAGTCCCTGCCCGGCTGTGATTTTCAGCACCCCCCCGTTCTCTTTTTTGATCTAACTCCACGCATTATATATCATTTCGGAGAAGAACTGAATTTCTTTATCGAGTTTAGGGGAGTTTTCCTTGTCGCTGATCAGGACAGGTTACGGATTCAACCCGCCATCTTGGAGACGCTCCAGGAAGTCCTGACAGGTGTGTTTTATACAGGTAACGAGGTGAGGCAGGTTTATTTGATGCAGATGGTTGGGGCTGCGTCATAAAGAAAGACTAACTGGCTTGTAGGAGCCAGAATACATGCTGTTTGTCCAGGGGGTCATATACTTGTTTTTCCTCGTCACATGGTTTCAATAAATTCATATGATGTGAATTTCTAGAATTTTCTAAGGGATTCTGTCTCTCTGTTAGAATGTACATATGATTAAAATGGTAGATTGTTGCATTCTTTGTAAGTGGGCAAACCTGCAAAATCAGCAGGTGGGTCAAATACTTATTTCCCCCCCTGTATATCTATCACGTAGACTTACTATAGAGGGTTATTAACATAAACATTCAAAGACATAAAACCAAATAAACAAATAGAAAATTATAATTGTAAAATAAAAACAATGATTTAAATAAAATGATCCAAAAGTTTAACATGAGGGTAGAATTCAGTCTTTGTTTAGCTGTTTACTTCTGTTGGGAAGTATTTTACGATATCATAGTTTTTGGACAAAATGTTTAATGATTTTATATAGAGCTTAAACTTGTTTAAAAAAACAACAAGTTTGGGAGATGATTTAACAATTCTACATTTTTGAATGAAAAATGTAGCTAGTCAATCGTATTAATGCAGAGCTGATCATCCTGACTTTGCAATATTAGACCAAAAGTGACATCATTTCTGGAGGTAAAGGTTGGGAATAAAGGTCGCTGTGGTTTAATCCATCTATGCAAATGTTTGCACTAGGGCTGCAACTAACAATTATTTTAAAAATCGATGAATCAGACAAAAATATTTTCAATATTAACCTCTTTATTCCAAAACAAACATTTTAGACAGAACAAACGGGCACACAAGTACAGGTTGCTTATTAACTGTACTGGTGTAATATAAAATAATAATAATAATAATAATAATAATGGCAATAATAAATGTTCATGTTAAAACTACACAAACTTACATGACAAATGTATCTCTACATCCACAAAACAAATGGTACTTTGTTTAATAAAGTGCAAAAAAAAGACAGGCATTTTTGTTTTTTAAAGCCCTAAGGAGTTCAAACAATAGGATAAATATATCCAAATAACAAAACTCAATAACAGCACTTGTTTCAACAATAACACTTTCTTAATAATACTATAAATATAGAGAACAAATAAATACAGAGAACAAATAAACCTTCCATGACACTAATTTAGTCACCCAGAGTTGCACAGTAACTAACTCACTTTACTCAGGAACTTGGCATTGCAATGCAAAAAGGTTAGCATGTCAACGTGCTCCTGGCTAAGACTGGCTCTTTTTTGGGAGGCTATGTTTCCTGCTGCAGAGAAAAGACGCTCAGAGGGTGTTGAAGTTCCGGGAACACACAAGTAGGACCTAGCTAGCCTAGCCAAAATTGGGTACTTGTGTTTGTTAGCTTTCCACCACTGCAATGCATTTTCATCCTTGGTTCGATTCTTTTCTTCAAAATATGAGAGAACCTCTTTTCTTACTTTGTTTTGAACATCCTCCCCTGTGTTTGCCCTGCCCTCATCATCATCATCATCAGAACCAAAGAGTGATTCCAGCAGGTTGGCAGGTGCTGTTTCTGCAGCTTGATTAGTAGTAGAAGTGCTACTGCAACCATCATGCTGCTGCACATCCATCTCCATCATCTCTGCAAGTGCCATTGTTTGAAGTTTTGTTTGGACTTGCAAGATTTCAGCAGGTGAAAGAAACTTGAGTTTCCTAAACCTTGGGTTAAGGGCTGCAGCAAGAATCACTGTGTTAGATGTTGCGTGTGAGAAAGCAGTCTCACCTTTCCATCGCTCCTGTAGCTGCTCTGCAGCAGTAAGTTGTGTATTTCTGTCCACTCATGAACACTGTGGCACATTCAAAAGGCTTAAGAGCTGATGAAAGTTCTTCCAGCAAGCTCCACTGTTCTGGTTTCAAATCAAGGTACCTTTTGCCTTTTTTTGTGGCAGAAATATCAGACAAGGTTGCTGTTAAAGGCCACCGCTGCTCAACCAGTCGGCTTATCATATAAAATGTACTATTCCATCTAGTGCTTATGTCTTGAACAAGGTTGTGCTCAGGTGCAGACATTTGTTGTTGCTTCTCTTTAAGCTTAGAGCAAGCTAGCTCACTTTTCTTAAAATGTTCAACCAGACACCTTGCAGCCCGAATAGCTTTTTCAATGCTTGGATTCTTCAGTGCAGCATTGATAACAAGTTGCAAGGTATGGCCAGCGCAACGCAGAGAAGACCATTGATGCTTTTCCACCAAAATGTTTGCTGCAGCCACAATATTAGCACCATTGTCATGGACTATAGCAAGAATTTTACTAGAAGGAATTTCAAACTTAGCTAGTACCTCCTCCAACCACTCTGCAATGTTAGTTGCTGTATGTCTATCCTGCAGAGGCATGGTGGGGAGGCAGATTGACTGCATTTCCCAGTCATCTGTGATGAAGTGGCATGTAACCCCTAAATAGGCTTCATTGGCTACACTTGTCCATACATCAGCAGTGAGAGCAAGTTTGCTGCAGTTTGTTTTAATTGCGGTCTTCACTTCCTTAAAAGTGTTGTCATATTTTTTCTCCATTAGCTTTGTAAAGTGTGTCCTAGAGGGGAGAGTGTAACCTGGTTTGAAAGTGCGGATCATTGTAGTGAAGCCTTCATCTTCAACCATTGACAGAGGCCTCATGTCAGTGATGATCATGTGAAGTTTGCTATCAGTCAAGACAGCTGCTTGCTTTCTTTCCCACCATGAAGCTTGTCATTGGTTGTTGTTTTCTTCTGTCATGAGAAGGACAGGACACTGTTAAATTACACCCCTCCAGCATGTAGGCAGAAAGCATAAAACTAGAATTTGCATTTCTAACGTTATTTAATATTTTGTTTAAATAATTAGAAATGTTTTGATTTATACATATTCTTTCTCAAAGAATGAGTTCTGCCGTAGTATTGCATTTTTGAAACTTTCTGGATTAATTTTTCCAATACATCCCCCATTTCAACAAATGAGTTTGTTTTTGTTATGTTTTTTTTAGACTAGAAGAGTTCTGCCTTTTAAGACAGGAAAGTATAGCAGTTAAAGTTGCTACTTGAGAAAATACTGAACCATAGAGATAAAAATAGCCCTGTGATTCAAATTATAAATTGTATTTGGAATAAAAATGAGAGAACTAGGGGTGCTAAAAACACATCCTCCAAAGACAGATATTTACATGGGAATGTGGCAGATAATTAATTGACATATTACTGATCTTGCTGGATTTTATTCTGCTTTACTTCCATAAATTGCAGGATCTTCTTTATCTTTGCCAGAAGATTTAAACTTTAAAAGCCTTGCCCTCATAATTTGCAAGTTAATTTATTTATAGAGAAAATATAAACGCTGCTTAAGCTAATTCAAATGAAATTAAAAGTAAAATAAGTAGCCAACCTTATCACTGTCTGTAACCTACTAACACGGTAAGGAAAGCATCAGATGAGCTACCTGAGAAACTAACGTTACGTTTCCCCACTTTAAAACCAAACAAACATGGCCGCTCACCCTGCTGATCAGCTCTCTTCACTGCCATCGAAGGCTCCAACGTGTTTTCTTTTCAGGTGCTGCATCATAACAGTGTTTCCGTGCCATGTTCATTCATTTTTGCAAAAGTTGCATGTTACAACTTTTTTCTCTTTACAAAGCCTAAAGTGCTCCCACACTTTAGAGGACTTTGGTCGGACTGTGTTTGTATCTGTCATTAGAAAAGTTGTCGTCACCTGCGGTGCTGGCTCGCGCTGCCTTTTTTTTTTTTTTTTTTTTTCCCCTGTTTCAGTCAAGCGGCAGTGATGACGACGGCGGCGGATGACTCATTAATCGCGCGACACAACTAATCGATGATGAAATTCGTTGCCAACGCTTTTAAAAGTGGATTTTTATCGATTTTATCGATTCGTTGTTGCAGCCCTAGTTTGCACCAGTGAACATGAGAAGAACACATGGTCCATAGTTTCCACGTCATTTTCACAGAACATACAGGTGTCATCATCTATAGCGAAGCAAAGCCTCAGTAATTCTTTAGAGGGTAAATGTTCATTATTTAGAAGTGTGTTTCTTTCACCTTTGGCGGTTCAGGGAGTGTTGGATACATTATCCTTAGTTTAGTTATTCAGCTTTTTTTAAATTTTATAAAGTCTTCACAGTATCTCGACATATATAAACATAGAAGGGTTTTGTGTGCTCAGTCATTTAGTCCAGATTTAGTAAAACATGTCCTTTTGCATCCTGAGGGGAATAAGAACATAAGAATCGGGTAAAGTCACATTTATAGCACAATTCTTAGTAGTTTAAAGAGGATGCCTGTGTAGCTGAATAGAACAAAATATTAAAGAGATGTAAAAAAGAATTGGTTCCCAGCATTTAATACATTGTGGTGTTTAAAAAGTGACAATTTTTTGACACGATTAATTTGCGTAGAACTGCTGCAATTGATCATTAAGCAGTTGTTTGGAAAAGAAGCTGGAGGCGGAGAAAGAGCTAGAGAATCAGACGATGCAAATTTCAAAAAGTGGCTGGAAAAGAGGAATTTGTGACATGGCTGCAGCCTGTCGAGTGTAAAGATGATTTCACCGTGCTGACTCATGGAACTGTGCTTACAGCTCCTTATTTCATGTAAACTAATAACTTGTGTAAATGATGGCATTAAAATTATTTCTAATAGCATTACATTAGAGTTCCTTATTCCTGTATAAAACCTGTGAACGCTTAATTTAATCTGACATATAAAAAAAAATCCCCATCATCATCCAGCAGATGTTCAGTTTCTGCCCAAATATTTTCTTTCTGTTGTGGATTTTTGTAACAGGGATAACTAGGATCATCCATAGTTTGTATGAACTCTGTTTGTTCTCTGCTTCCAAACTCATCATCTCTTCATCCATTCCTGCAATAAGAATTTTCTTTTAAAGTTGTGAGATTCACTCTAGAATCTCAACACTTCTTCCTGGTCTGTTGAAGAATCAATAGTCTGCCTTTTATTTATTTAGTTCATTGCTCTTAGTTTTTTGGAATATATAGGAACTATGCTCTAATTTCTAGTTACCGATCTGTTTTTACTATGATTGAATTTGACAAACCGGGTCTTCTCTACATTCTTTTTCCTGTTTGGTGCAATTGCAAATGCGGGTCTTGATCTGGACAGACCGGAGCGGAGCAAAAAATAGCTCAGCTCCGTATTTTGACGATGAGGGACGGAGAAGATGTACATGGAAGGAGACGTGCGGAGAATGTGGAACGGCGCTCATTGATTTACATGAAAGACAAGTACTCCGTACGTGAGCGGGGCGGAGCGCTGGCAGAGTATGTGGAATCTCGGGGTAAAGGAGGAGAAATACACGTCCAGCTGGTTGCGACGCCGGATGCCGGACGCCGGACAGTGCAATGAAAATCCGGACTGTCCGCCCTAAAGCCGGACATCTGGCCACCCTACTTCCAACTCCTGTTCTTTCCCACTCGCCATACCCACAAAATTCTCCACAACAACTGATTTTATTCTGCTACACCCGGCTACGCTGCTTCGCTTCTTCTTCTTGTTTACTACTGGTGGTTGGCTTTGGTCGCAGCACCGCCACCTTATGCTCTGGAGTGTAAACGCTTCGCCTATGAGAAAAAGGAGCAGCGCATGAACCGAACGAAACACACGCGAACCGAACCGAGACAGTTCGAACCGAACGGTTCGGACGTTTTCATAAACCGTTCCCCCTAAAAAAAAA
>NW_024038818.1:0-28080 GCF_016077235.1 Cyprinodon tularosa
GATTGTGATTGTGATCTGTCATCTCATAATACTCCCACATATGAGAGGTTTTTCTCTTTTTTGACGGCTCCATTTCAACCACTGCTGATGAAAACTGTTCTGCTGATACCGAACCACCTACTACAACTCACGAAGAAACAGGATTCATCGCGCTTTTAATTTGAAAACCGACACGCAAAATGAAGCAGTCACGTGACCAATGCAATGCGAGGCCTCGTTTGTTGCCAGTCACGTGGTTTTCAACAAGACAACACAGGCCTCGAAGCGGGGCTTCATTGACACGCCCCCTTATTACTCGGTACAAGCCTCGAAGCCTGGCTTCAGATAGCCCATCACTACTGATAGGATTCTAATCCTTTGTCTCTGCTTTCAGGAATCCAGTTTTTCCCTTGTGAGCTCTGGATGAGCTTAACCTGCCGAGCCTGCCCTCTGAGCCAAACCTGAAGACTCTTCTCTGGATACCCATGCAGCTCTGGACTAAGAGCTGGAAACCCAAAGCCAAGGTCTGCCCTCACGTTAGAAGTAAGATGCTGAAGCGGTTATTGGACTCTGCTGAACTAAACAGTCTCTGGACCCAACAGTTCCTCTCTCAAAGCCAAACCCGGACTTCTCAAGGTATAAACCTGAAACTCTCAAACTCAAACTCAACTGCTTCCAAGCTAACTGAACTGTCATCCACACAGACTCCAGTGAACCAGCCCCCAGGCCTGAACCAGTTCCTGTGTTTATTTCATGTGCTTGTGATCAATAAAACTTGTTAAACTTTTCATCCGTTTCCGTGGTGTTCTGCATACTGGGCTTTTCTGAAACCCATCATGACAGAACACTGCGGCCAAACACTAGGCCCAGCAGATCACCTTCGTCGTCGGTTGGAGGAGCAAGATGCTCAACTCCAGGGACAAACTCAAACCCTCCGTGAGTTACATTGCATGGTCAATTATCATAATCAAATGCTTCAGAGTTATGCTAACTGCATGAGCAGTGCTAATGCCACGCCGGCAGCACAACCATTTCCGGGTCCAGTTCTGCCTCCGAGGTCACCGGCGGTGACGTCATCACCTGAGTTCCGCCCAAGTCTACCTGAGAAGTTTTCAGGTAATATGAAGGACTGTAAAGGATTTTTGTTTCAATGTCGTTTAATTTTCCAAAACTCTCCTGGCAGTTTTCCAACTGATCAAAAGAAGATAACTTTTATTCTGTCCCAATTGACTGGAAGAGCCCTGGAATGGGCTGAGGCAAGATTTGCCTCCGAAGAAAGCCTCAGTTGTCTATACACAGATTTTGTTTCTGAATTCTCTCAAGTATTTAACCAAGAAACTGATCAAACCATTGACTCTCGTGCTCTTTTGAACCTAAGACAGGGAGATTCTTCGGTAGCGGATTTCTCCATTAACTTCCGGGTCAAAGCTGCAGCTTCCAGATGGAATCAAAGTGCTCTAAAAAGCGCTTATTTCATGGCTTTGAACGAAAGCATCAAAGATGAACTAGCGACCCTCGACGAACCTGCAACACTTGAAGAATTAATCCGCCTGCCAATTAGGCTGGATAACAGGATCCGAGCTAGAAACGGCTCCAAATCAAGGAATCAAGGTTCTTTTGCCTCTGCCCCAGCTTCCAATAATGTGACTGTTTTTTCTGCTCCCACAGAACATTTTTCCAAGCCCAGACCTAAAACCCACTCTCTCCCTCTGCCTGTTCAGGCCTCTCATGCTGGAGAGACGGAAGCCGAACCCGTGCAGGTTGGTCATACTAGGCTAACTCCTGAGGAAAGACAAAGACGTTTTTTGAGCAAACTGTGTATCTACTGTGGTGAGAGTGGTCATTTCATCGCTTCATGCCCAGCTAAATCAAAAGCCGGGGCCCGTCAGAGGTTCTGAGGAGTCTGACGGGCCATGTAAACTCTGAAAAATCTCCTCGTCTGATGCTCCCGGCCACTTTATTTTTCTCTGATCAGAACCTCACTCTGTCTGCTTTCATCGATTCAGGCTGTGAACGGAATTTAATTGACTCCAATCTTGTCCAGCAGCTTCAAATAGAAACAGTCCCTCTAACCCAGCCTCTTTGTGTTCGGCAGCTCCCGCTGTGAGGTCTCCTAGAGGTGGGGGGGAGATGGACTCTCCTGACCTTACTTCTGTCCCTTCCGAGTACCATGATTTGGCTCCTGTCTTCAGTAAGGTCAGTGCTACGTCCCTTCCACCTCACAGACCATATGACTGTGCGATTGAGCTATTACCAGGAGCACCTCTACCCAGCAGTAGACTTTATAATATCTCCAAACCTGAACGAGAAACTATGGAGAAATATATCAATGAGTCATTAGCTGCTGGAATAATTCGTCCATCTTCTTCTCCGTTGGGTGCAGGGTTCTTTCTCGTCGGCAAGAAGGATGGTTCACTAAGACCTTGTATCGACTACAGAGGCTTGAACCAAATGACAGTTAAAAATAAGTAGCCACTCCCATTACTCGCTTCAGCTTTTGAACCTGTACAAGGGGCTACTGTATTCACCAAGCTCGATTTAAGGAACGCTTATCACCTTCTCAGGATTCGAAATGGAGATGAGTGGAAGACAGCCTTTAAGACTCCCTTGGGCCAGTTTGAATATTTGGTCATGCCTTTTGGTCTAACTAATGCCCCTGCATGTTTTCAAGCCTTGGTAAATGACGTTCTCAGAGACTTTTTGAATGTGTTCGTTTTCGTCTACATTGATGACATACTCATTTATTCTAAGAATCTTTCTGAGCATAAGAAACATGTCCGCCTGGTGTTACAAAGATTACTGGAGAACAAACTTTTTGTCAAAGCCGAAAAATGCGAGTTTCATCAGTCTTCAGTCACCTTTTTGGGGTTTGTGCTCGAGGGCGGGCAGGTTGAGCCTTCTGAAGATAAAATAAAGGCAGTTTTGGAGTGGCCGGTACCTGAAAACCGTAAGCAGCTGCAGAGATTCCTGGGTTTCGCCAACTTTTATCGAAGATTCATCAGGAATTACAGTCTGACAGCTCTTCCACTAACTTCTCTAACTTCAGTCAATAGAACCTTCCAATGGACCCCCGAGGCACAAGCTGCATTTGATAAACTTAACCCCTAAAACCCTACGGGCCCACCGGTGGGTCCAGCTGCTACGTGACCTCGTAATTTTAACAAACCCCCAGTATTGATGTAAAAAACCACATTTGGCACAGTTTGGTGACATTTTTGGATAAATGTGCCAAAATGGCCTCTCCGCCTAAGAAATTTCTCACTAATACCATTCTAAAATAAATATGATTCATCTGATTGATACCAAATTTGGTATATTTTTACACAACATTTAGATTTAAAAGTCTGTACTACTTTTTTGTGCTATAAATAATATTTTGGTAGTGTTTTGCAATGTTTATTTCAAAGAAAATTTTGGCGAGGTTCAAAAAATGCAAAATATTTTGTATTTTGTCCCTAATATTTCAGGCAGGGTCAAAGCTACAATGGTGCTGACACCAGAAAACCATTCTATGACATCTTACCTTTACAGACGTACCAAAAGTTTCTTCTTAAATCTAATAGCTGTGAGGTGTTGTGGGAAAATTTATATCTTTCTCTCATTATATATTAATATTCATATTTACTCACTATAAAAGTTTTCACTCAGTCTGTTTCTCTCTCAAGGCCACACCATTCCCTGCAGAATGTTGTTTGTAGACCAGACATAGCTTCTTCCCATAACAATCCAGATTCTTTCTCAAGGTTTATTCATAACATGTTACTGTTAAGCAAAGTGTGTGTAATTTGTTATGACTCTGACTGCTTTTCCATTGTTGTAACTAGGGGGGAACGAACCCTGCCCAGATCAGAACAGAGCAGAATGCTGTGCCATGATGACTGTTCTCTCTTTGCAAAGATGATTAATAAATGTGCCGACTGAGTGAAATCCATCGATCTCCGTTTATTTAACTAGGATGAATAGTTGATACTTTTTTCCCACGACAATTTGGCGTTGTCAAGGCAGTTCTCTTTGACTGATTTTTTCTGAGGACAGCGATTTTCAGAAGTGTCAGGTACCACCTGGAGGAAGCAGTCTTCCAGCCTCAATACCCCGGTTAGAAGGTTAAGGGAGTGAGGACTTCTGGCATCGAGGTCCCTGGAGGTCAGCAGGAGGATCAAAACCAACCATTTTTTTGAGACGGTGAGATGATCTTTTGTCGGCACAGTTTAAATTAAATTTCAAAAACTAAATCACAAAACAGGTTGTTTACAGATTTAAAGATAATTAGAAATCAAATACTGGAAAATTTGTTCAAACAAAGTCCTCTTCTTCTCCATTAAAATTATAATCCAGCAAGAAACTAATTAATAGGTTAATCATTTTAATGCACTAAAATTTGTATAATGCTAAAGATTATACATATGAAATAACAGATAATTTTCCTTTTTGGGGAGCAGAAAGGCAATTCAGGTTTTTGTTCCACCTGTGAACCAAAAGACCTGGCATAGGAACGTGAGGCTCTCTCTAAGGGTGAGAGGAAGGTTGTAAGTGCCACCAGAAGGCATTTAATTTTACTGAGACGTCGGTAATCTAGAGTGGGATCCCCCCCAGTTATCCAGGTTGGCACCATAGGGTCGGTGTGTATCGGGCAGAGTTAAAGTACCTGTAGATAATGGGAAAGGTTCTGCAGTTCTACAGTATGGTAGTAGAACAAAAGGCAAGGTTCCGGGGAATTGTCAACTGCCCAAGGAGAAATTTTTGATCAATTGCAAAGAAAGTAGGGTTCTTTTAATGAAAGTTAAGATAAACAAATATCATGAGAAGTTAGAGGCTAAAAAGAAGGTAAGGTAAGAAATTTACAGATTTTGAAAAAAAAAAAAAAAATGGAAAAAGAAGGTCAAATTAAAAGTTTAAAAACTTAAAATAGAATAAAATGGAGGAATTAACCTAAAATTAAATAAAGAAAACATACAAAATTAAATAGAGAAAAGTAAGGTTGATGATAAAAACAAAATTTGAGAAAATTAGATGAGAAAAGTTTGTGACGAGAGGGGAACGTGACTTAAAGTGACTGAAGGATGAAGTGGGGTGACTGACGAGATGACATTCCTTTCCTGAAAAGGCTTCTTCTTTTATATGGTAAAGATGAACAACTTTATTTTATTTTTTTTAATTATTATTATTCATTTGAAATATTGAAACTTAAACTAATCATTGTTTTTTTTTTACTCCCTGCCCTTCAAACATGGACTCCCTGATCGGAGCCGCTCAGAATTCAGACCTGGAGGAGATGCCCCCCCTCCCATCAGCCCGCCGGAGAAAGACAGCCTGCTTCAAGCATCAATCTCCCCCCACCCCCCAATGCACACACACCGACACAGCAACCGGATGGAAATGATGGGTTAAAATCTGGGGAAAACAACACAAAAGGATTTTCATCTGCTCTGAACCCCTGACCCTAATAGCTCACCTGAGCTGCAACCTGCTTCACAATGTGTGTGTGTGTGCAAAAAACCATGAGGACAGAGACACTGGGGAATGTTTTTTTGTGGGGAAACAAGGAGGAGGTGCACCAACATAAGGCTTTCCTTCTCTCCGGTGCTAAATTATTTTTTTAATTAGTGAATAATTTTTTTTGTTTGAGAAGTGGCTGACCTTTTTGGACTGAGGTGGTGGAGCTCCAGGACTGAAACCGCCTGTTGGCAGCAATCAGTAAAGGGTAAAGTGATCCATTATATATTTTCATTTTCTTTCCTTTTCTTTTATTTCATTTTCCATTTCCATAGACTTCCAACTATTCAAGAAAAGTTTGATAACTTTCTCTTATTACAGTGGGCACTGGTTGGAAATGGATGGTTTCCTGCATGATTCCTGTGTGATTCCCACGTGAATCACGACAACCCAGTCTCATGGGAAAATGTACCCCCACTACGTTGGTCCACACTGCAAAACGTAGTGGAGGTACATTAATGGCCATTTTTTTGTGGTACTGTTACGTTTCTTCTGCCTATACGCTTTCTATTGTTTTACGTCCTAGTCACGTGACTTTCAAGATTCCAGCTGGGAGAAGAAAAAAATGTATATAGATGGCCGACATTCGCTCATTTTTTTGTGGAAAGATTAATAACTTGAGTTTGTTTTTGCATTAAAATGAGTTTTGATTACATTTCTAGTGAGAAATGTATAGTTTGTTGCCAGAATATTTACTCAGGGAATGTACATATTCACTTGCTTGTTCGTTTCTTGCAAAGATTTTTCAAGATAATGTGAAACTTTAACATTTTGGTAAAAACATGGCTGAGATTTCTCTAACTTTTAGTGGGAAAATCAATAATTTCAATCAGTTTCTGCATTTAAATGGGTTTTGATTACATTTATAGCGAGAAATGTAGGGTTTATTTACATAATATTTACTTAGTGAACATACATAATCACCCGCTTGCTAGTCTTTGCTACGGTTTTTCGGATCTCGTCTGGATTATGTGAAATTGCAACGTTTTGGCTGCTACCCATCTACCCATCGGTGTTTTATTTGGAAATCTACCGGATCCTTTGTGCAATTAACTTCCTGTTTGGTGCGATCTCATTGATGGATTTTGACCAGATTTTGACCAAAGAGGAACAAAAAATAAATAAAAAACAATTTAAATACACAGATTAAGGAAAGCATTATTTATTTATCTTCAGAATACAAAATTTAAAAATAGAATTTAATAGATGTAAAACAATGTTGCTACACACTCAGTAACAGTAGGTGGCGGTATGTCCGCCCCTTCCCTAGAGCACGGTGGGATCGAAAACATTTTGAATGGAAATCAGTGGGGAGAGATTAATAAACTTCTGGTCCCAGTCGCTCTCTGTCATTGATTCCAGATATGCTGGTTGTGTATTTAAATTGTTTTTTGTTTTTTTTAGTTCCTCTTTGGTCAAAATCTGGTCAAAATCCATCAATGAGATCGCACCAAACAGGAAGTTAATTGCACAAAGGATCCGGTAGATTTCCAAATAAAACACCTCCGATCTTAACCCATGATCCTTTTTTTAACTAGTTTAATTAGTTTCTCCCGTATGCCACGACGTAATGCATTGATCTGAAAATCAACCTCAGACGCAACGCCGCAGTGGCGAGGGTTTGATCCGTCAGATGGAGTTAAATCACAAAGAATTCAATGTTGAATCGGGGCAGCAGCTAAATGCTAGGCGATAGGTAGCAGCCAAAACGTTGCAATTTCACATAATCCTGACGAGATCCGAAAAACCGTAGCAAAGACTAGCAAGCGGGTGATTATGTATGTTCACTAAGTAAATATTATGTAAATAAACCCTACACTTCTCGCTATAAATGTAATCAAAACCCATTTAAATGCAGAAACTGATTGAAATTATTGATTTTCCCACTAAAGGTTAGAGAAATCTCAGCCATGTTTATACCAAAATGTTACAGTTTCACATTATCTTGAAAAATCTTTGCAAGAAACGAACAAGCAAGTGAATATGTACATTCCCTGAGTAAATATTCTGGCAACAAACTATACATTTCTCACTAGAAATGTAATCAAAACTCATTTTAATGCAAAAACAAACTCAAGTTATTAATCTTTCCACAAAAAAATGAGCGAATGTCGGCCATCTATATATATTTTTTTCTTCTCCCAGCTGGAATCTTGAAAGTCACGTGACTAGGACGTAAAACAATAGAAAGCGTATAGGCAGAAGAAACGTAACAGTACCACAAAAAAATGGCCATTAATGTACCTCCACTACGTTTTGCAGTGTGGACCAACGTAGTGGGGGTACATTTTCCCATGAGACTGGGTTGTAAAAACAGATCGGTATCTAGAAATTAGAGCATAGTTTGTATATATTCCCAAAAACTAAGAGCAATTCATTAAATAATTGGATGCAGACTATTGGTGCTTCAACAGACCAGGAAGAAGTTGTGAGATTCTAGAGTGAATCTCACAACTTTAAAAGAAAATTCTTATTGCAGGAATGGATGAAGAGATGATGAGTTTGGAAGCAGAGAATAAACAGAGTTCATACAAACTATGTATGATCCTAGTTATCCCTGTTACAAAAATCCACAACAGAAAGAAAATATTTGGGCAGAAACTGAACATCTGCTGGATGATGATGGGGATTTTTTTAATATGTCAGATTAAATTAAGCGTTCACAGGTTTTATACAGGAATGAGGAACTCTAATTTAATGCTCTTTTAATGCTATTAGAAATAATTTTAATGCCATCAACAAGTATCATGTACACAAGTTATTAGTTTACATGAAATAAGGAGCTGTAAGCACAGTTCCATGACTCAAGTTTATATATATATCTATCTATATATATATATATATATATATATATATATATATATATATCTATATATATATAGATATATATATATAGATAGATATATATATATAGATATATATATATATATATATATATATATATATATATATATATATATATATATATATATATATATATATATATATATATATATATATATATATATAGATAGATAGATAGATAGATAGATATGGATAGATAGATATATAGATAGACATGGATAGATAGAGAACATGGTGAAATCATCTTTACTCTCGACAGGCTGCAGCCATGTCATGAATTCCTCTTTTCCAGCCACTTTTTGCAGTTTGCATTGTCCTATTCTCTAGCTCTTTCTCGAGCTTCTTTTCCAAACAACTGCTTTATGATCAATTGCAGCAGTTCTGCGCAAATTAATTGTGTTAAAAAATGGTCACTTTTTAAACACCACAATGTATTAAATAAATACAAATGCTGGGAACCAATTCTTTTTTACATTTCTTTAATATTTTGTTCTATTCAGCTACACAAGCATCCTCTTTAAACTACTAAGAATTGTGCTATAAATGTGACTTTACCCGATTCTTATGTACACCTTAGTAATTTATTGATATGCCACACAATGTCCTCCTTTTTGGTGCTATAGAAATGGCCACCCTAGCTCCATGACACCAACCTCTCTTTGGTGATGGAAAAGGTTGTAGTCGGGGATCATAGAAAAAAGGCTGCTAATCTTTATAAAATATTAATCTTTATAAAATTAATCTTTATATGTACTTTTAATAATTAAGTTTATACACTGTAAACCCCAACAGGTTCAATGAACTCAAAATATTTGATGAAACTGATTACCTCAAAATGTTTAGCTATGTTAAAGAATATTTTAAGTAATTTCTACTTAAAATGAGACTTTTGTTAGTGCTCAAAATCTTTGAGGACAAGGATAAAATTAAAAAGAATAATGTGAGAAAAAGATGTTTTAAGTAATTACTACATTAGTTAGACAAGCTCTTTACACTTAAAATCTTTGGTCAAATGAACAACATTAAAACAAATAATTTCAACAAACAAACATTTTTAGTAATTACTACTCTAAACTAGAAACGTTATTCACACTCATTTATTTTGAGGAAGTTGATGAACTGAAACATAATAATTTCACAAACTAACATTTTAAGTAATCACTACTTAAATTTTTGATAAGTTTAATGAACCTGATCATTTTGAAACTAATGTTAAAACTAACAAAATTGACACTGGAAACGGAGTTGATTTTTTTAAGTTATCACCCCTAATAATATCTTCATGTTATCACCATGACTTATTCAGTTTCTCAGACCTAAACATTGCCAATTCAGCCTCTTATATTTCTAAGTTGACTTAACTGTATTTAAACACATTTTATTGCCTGTATATGTTAGCAATTTTTCTCAAAATCAAATATATTTTATTTGTATAATTCAAATAAAAAAATATTCAAAAGACAATTTTACTGCAGATTCCATT
Organism: Cyprinodon tularosa; assembly: GCF_016077235.1. Classification (NCBI taxonomy): domain Eukaryota; kingdom Metazoa; phylum Chordata; class Actinopteri; order Cyprinodontiformes; family Cyprinodontidae; genus Cyprinodon; species Cyprinodon tularosa. The sequence goes on from NW_024038818.1 coordinate 9,800, forward strand.
TATTTAAAATTCCATTAGAATTCAGAACAATGTCCCCAGCAATGGGGTTAATACAGAAAATAAAATAAATAACAACCACATTTTCAATCAAAATGCTGAATAAATACGGTTTTATTTATTCAGCAAATAAAACCGTAAAAGATCTTTTAGTTCCCAGTGACTTCAAGGCAGACCAAAGCATTTCCGTACGAAACTCTGGGACCTCAAGCCAAACACTGAAATGATCAAGTCAAAAACAATTACAAATCTGCAGGTCTGTTTAAAGCTGGGTTGGAATGAGATGGTCATGTGACACAGGTCACAAGCCCTTCCAGTGCAGACTATATCCCAAAAGATAAAGTTTAAAATTAATGCTAGATTAATAAACCTGGTTTATTAAAAATATATCTGATTAGGTTAATAAATCTTGGACTTTTAAAAGAGGGTCAATACCAAGCATATTATGGTGAGATGGCCATGTTAAGGTTTTATCTCAAAATATATCAGATTAGGTTAATAAATCTTGGTCATGTTAAGACTGCATCCCAAAAGATAAAGTTTAAAATTAAGTGTAGGTTAAAAAACCTTTGAATGAGATGGTCATGTTAATCCCACCGTGCTCTAGGGAAGGGGCGTGCATACCGCCACCTACTGTTACTGAGTGTGTAGCAACATTGTTTTACATCTATTAAATTCTATTTTTAAATTTTGTATTCTGAAGATAAATAAATAATGCTTTCCTTAATCTATAAATATCTTTTATATTTCCTTTATTTCCCAATAATCCTTTAAGACTCCATTCTTGGCCTGTCCTCTTTTCAATTTCTTCCTTTCAGGTTCATATGTTTTGCAGTTCATCAATACATCTGCATTTTCTATCTCTCCACATCCTTCACATTTATCATTATTTTTCCTCCCTATTAAGTATAAATTGTCATTTAAATAAGTATGACCTACTCTTAATCTAATCATTATTATTTCTTCCCTTCGGTTTCTCTCATTAATATTTCTATTTAACACTGACTTTTGTACTTTATATAACCTTCTTCCTTTTTATCTTTATTCCTTTTTTTTGCCATTTTTCAATTTCTTTCCTCTTAATAAATGATTTTCCTTCCCCTTTCCCTAAAGGAATTGTAATTGTTATTTGTCTACTTTTCATTCCAGCTAACTTTCCATTAATTAGCTTGAAAACAGCACTTTGTAGGCACCCAGTTTCTCTAACAATGGCCCTTTTTGGGTTACCCTCCATGCATTGGGTGTCAGTTCAGTGGCAGTTCCAGAACATTTTCTTAGGGTTGACCAGGCAGCACAATAATGTGCATGTGGCCAAAAAGTAATAGGGATCAAATTCAGTTCAGAGTCAAGCTATTGGGATCAGGCATCAGGTTCAATTTGCATATTTTCTTAGCCAAAACAAGGATTTTTTGGGCTACTGTAATTTTGAATTGAAAAACGTCCTGAATGGGAAGTCTTCAAACTTGAAAAACAAAGTCCAAAGTTTTTTTTTTTTTTTTTTTTTTTTTTTTTTTTTTTTGGGAATGATTATGACCTGGATGTCTAAGAATCTTCACCAGCTTATCAGGGAAATGAATGCCCACAATGTCTATATTCTCCAAAAGAGAATAACAGAACAGACCTTCATGAGGCCCTTGTTAAAGCTATGCACATATTTATGCATCTATGCTCTTCAAATAACTTTCTGGTTCGACGCAACATTTACATTAAATGGGTTGAGAGGTTGTTCTTTACCAGTAAATACATAAAAGATTCCCAGATGACTGCCGATACAAACTCTCCCCTATAAAACCTAAAACTAATTCTTATAAGAGAGTAAAATCTGTATTAGTCTTCATTAAATGTAGCATATTGTTGTAAATAATCGATTGCTTTATTTTTGGTGTCAGCTTTTGGTCAATATGCTAACCTTAAAAGGTCAAAGTGGGAAAATGTAGTAGTAGTAGACAAATTAGCAATTAGAGGAGGCAATAACAATTACAATTCCTTTAGGGAAAGGGAAAGGAAAATCATTTATTAAGAGGAAAGACATTGAAAAATGGCAAAAAAAAGGTGGAATGAAGATAAAAAGGAAGAAGGTTATATAAAGTACAAAAGTCAGTATTAAATAGAAATATTAATGAGAGAAACCGAAGGGAAGAAATAATAATGATCAGATTAAGAGTAGGTCATACTTATTTAAATGACAATTTATACTTAATAGGGAGGAAAAATAATGATAAATGTGAAGGATGTGGAGAGATAGAAAATGCAGATGTATTGATGAACTGCAAAACATATGAACCTGAAAGGAAGAAATTGAAAAGAGGACAGGCCAAGAATGGAGTCTTAAAGGATTATTGGGAAATAAAGGAAATATAGAAGATATTTATAGATTAAGGAAAGCATTATTTATTTATCTTCAGAATACAAAATTAAAAAATAGAATTTAATAGATGTAAAACAATGTTGCTACACACTCATGAACAGTAGGTGGCGGTATGCCCGCCCCTTCCCTAGAGCACGGTGGGATCGAAAACATTTTGAATGGAAATCAATGGGGAGAAATTAATAAACTTCTGGTCCCAGTCGCTCTCTGTCACTGATTCCAGATATGCTGGTTGTGTATTCAAATTGTTTTTTGTTTTTTTTAGTTCCTCTTTGGTCAAAATCTGGTCAAAACCCATCAATGAGATCGCACCAAACAGGAAGTTAATTGCACAAAGGATCCGGTAGATTTCCAAATAAAACACATCCGATCTTAACCCATGATCCTTTTTTAACTAGTTTAATAAGTTTCTCCCGTATGCCACGACGTAATGCATTGATCTGAAAATCAAACTGAGACGCAACGCAGGCAGTGGCGAGGATTTGATCCGTCAGATGGAGTTAAATCACAAAGAATTCAATGTTGAATCGGGGCGGCAGCTAAATGCTAGGCGATGGGTAGCAGCCAAAACGTTGCAATTTCACATAATCCTGACGAGATCCGAAAAACCGTAACAAAAACTAGCAAGCGGGTGATTATGTATGCTCTCTGTCACTGATTCCAGATATGCTGGTTGTGTATTTAAATTGTTTTTTATTTATTTTTTGTTCCTCTTTGGTCAAAATCGGGTCAAAACCCATCAATGAGATCGCACCAAACAGGAAGTGAAATGCACAAAGAATCCGGTAGATTTCCAAATAAAACACATCCGATCTTAACCCATGATCCTTTTTTTAACTAGTTTAATTAGTTTCTCCCATATGCCACGACGTAATGCATTGATCTGAAAATCAACCTGAGACGCAACGCCGCAGTGGCGAGGGTTTGATCCGTCAGATGGAGTTAAATCACAAAGAATTCAATGTTGAATCGGGGCGGCAGCTAAATGCTAGGCGATGGGTAGCAGCCTAAACGTTGCAATTTCACATAATCCTGACGAGATCCGAAAAACGTAGCAAAAACTAGCAAGCGGGTGATTATGTATGTTCACTAAGGAAATATTATGTAAATAAACCCTACACTTCTCGCTATAAATGTAATCAAAAACCCATTTAAATGCAGAAACTGATTGAAATTATTGATTTTCCCACTAAAAGTTAGAGAAATCTCAGCCATGTTTATACCAAAATGTTACAGTTTCACATTATCTTGAAAAATCTTTGCAAGAAACGAACAAGCAAGTGAATATGTACATTCCCTGAGTAAATATTCTGGCAACAAACTATACATTTCTCACTAGAAATGTAATCAAAACTCATTTTAATGCAAAAACAAACTCAAGTTATTAATCTTTCCACAAAAAATGAGCGAATGTCGGCCATCTATATATATTTTTTTCTTCTCCCAGCTGGAATCTTGAAAGTCACGTGACTAGGACGTAAAACAATAGAAAGCGTATAGGTAGAAGAAACGTAACAGTACCACAAAAAAATGGCCATTAATGTACCTCCACTACGTTTTGCAGTGTGGACCAACGTAGTGGGGGTACATTTTCCCATGAGACTGGGTTGGTTAAGACTATATCCCAAAAGATAAAGTTTAAAATTAAGTCTAGGTTAATAAACCTTGGAATGAGATGGTCATGTTAAGACTGCATCACAAAAGATAAAGTTTAAAATTAAGTCTAGGTTAATAAACCTTGGAATGAGATGGTCATGTTAAGACTATATCCCAAAAGATAAAGTTTAAAATTAAGTCTAGGTTAATAAACCTTGGAATGAGATGGTCATGTTAAGACTGCATCCCAAAAGATAAAGTTTAAAATTAATGCTAGGTTAATAAACCTTGGAATGAGATGGTCATGTTAAGACCGCATCCCAAAAGATAAAGTTTAAAATTAAGTCTAGGTTAATAAACCTTGGAATGAGATGGTCATGTTAAGACTGCATCCCAAAAGATAAAGTTTAAAATTAAGTCTAGGTTAATAAACCTTGGAATGAGATGGTCATGTTAAGACTGCATCCCAAAAGATAAAGTTTAAAATTAAGTCTAGGTTAATAAACCTTGGAATGAGATGGTCATGTTAAGACTGCATCCCAAAAGATAAAGTTTAAAATTAAGTCTAGGTTAATAAACCTTGGAATGAGATGGTCATGTTAAGACTGCATCCCAAAAGATAAAGTTTAAAATTAATGCTAGGTTAATAAACCTTGGAATGAGATGGTCATGTTAAGACTGCATCCCAAAAGATAAAGTTTAAAATTAAGTCTAGGTTAATAAACCTTGGAATGAGATGGTCATGTTAAGACTGCATCCCAAAAGATAAAGTTTAAAATTAATGCTAGGTTAATAAACCTTGGAATGAGATGGTCATGTTAAGACTGCATCCCAAAAGATAAAGTTTAAAATTAAGTTTAGGTTAATAAACCTTGGAATGAGATGGTCATGTTAAGACTGCATCCCAAAAGATAAAGTTTAAAATTAAGTCTAGGTTAATAAACCTTGGAATGAGATGGTCATGTTAAGACTGCATCCCAAAAGATAAAGTTTAAAATTAAGTCTAGGTTAATAAACCTTGGAATGAGATGGTCATGTTAAGACTGCATCCCAAAAGATAAAGTTTAAAATTAATGCTAGGTTAATAAACCTTGGAATGAGATGGTCATGTTAAGACTGCATCCCAAAAGATAAAGTTTAAAATTAAGTCTAGGTTAATAAACCTTGGAATGAGATGGTCATGTTAAGACTGCATCCCAAAAGATAAAGTTTAAAATTAATGCTAGGTTAATAAACCTTGGAATGAGATGGTCATGTTAAGACTGCATCCCAAAAGATAAAGTTTAAAATTAAGTCTAGGTTAATAAACCTTGGAATGAGATGGTCATGTTAAGACTGCATCCCAAAAGATAAAGTTTAAAATTAATGCTAGGTTAATAAACCTTGGAATGAGATGGTCATGTTAAGACTATATCCCAAAAGATAAAGTTTAAAATTAATGCTAGGTTAATAAACCTTGGAATGAGATGGTCATGTTAAGACTGCATCCCAAAAGATAAAGTTTAAAATTAAGTCTAGGTTAATAAACCTTGGAATGAGATGGTCATGTTAAGACTGCATCCCAAAAGATAAAGTTTAAAATTAAGTCTAGGTTAATAAACCTTGGAATGAGATGGTCATGTTAAGACTGCATCCCAAAAGATAAAGTTTAAAATTAAGTCTAGGTTAATAAACCTTGGAATGAGATGGTCATGTTAAGACTGCATCCCAAAAGATAAAGTTTAAAATTAAGTCTAGGTTAATAAACCTTGGAATGAGATGGTCATGTTAAGACTATATCCCAAAAGATAAAGTTTAAAATTAAGTCTAGGTTAATAAACCTTGGAATGAGATGGTCATGTTAAGACTATATCCCAAAAGATAAAGTTTAAAATTAAGTCTAGGTTAATAAACCTTGGAATGAGATGGTCATGTTAAGACTGCATCCCAAAAGATAAAGTTTAAAATTAAGTCTAGGTTAATAAACCTTGGAATGAGATGGTCATGTTAAGACTGCATCCCAAAAGATAAAGTTTAAAATTAATGCTAGGTTAATAAACCTTGGAATGAGATGGTCATGTTAAGACTGAATCCCAAAAGATAAAGTTTAAAATTAAGTCTAGGTTAATAAACCTTGGAATGAGATGGTCATGTTAAGACTATATCCCAAAAGATAAAGTTTAAAATTAAGTCTAGGTTAATAAACCTTGGAATGAGATGGTCATGTTAAGACTGCATCCCAAAAGATAAAGTTTAAAATTAAGTCTAGGTTAATAAACCTTGGAATGAGATGGTCATGTTAAGACTGCATCCCAAAAGATAAAGTTTAAAATTAAGTCTAGGTTAATAAACCTTGGAATGAGATGGTCATGTTAACCCCTTGCTCACACAGACTCCGGTGCGGTTACCGAGCCGACGGAGACCGCAACTTCCGCACACCCCCTCTCACACCGCCCTTTTGACTATGGTGCGGTGCGGCTCCGCGGCTCCGGCAACAGGTCCGGAGATTGACTTGCGAGAACTGGAGTTCACGTAACTTCACGCGATAACACCACCCAAATAAGGAAGTGTCCAGTAAAGAAAGATCGCATTTGGATTTATCACGCGTGTCAGCACACTTCTCCGCATTTTTCGGCGACTTTTTTGACTTTCTTCTATGAGTAAGTATGATATAGTAAAGTAAAAGTAATACGTTTGTTTTTTTGAAAGTACTATTGTAATAGATGTGGCGGAAATTCCATACAAATGAATGATCAGAATTTCCTTAAGACTAGTTTTTCATGATTCACCGCAATACATGACCTGCATGTTGTACTTATGCATGCTATCACTGTTTGTACATCTGTAGACCTTATTTAAGTGATAAATATATACGTATTTGTTTACTGCGTCTTTCAGCTAGCAGAAGAAAGGTGCTTGCTGCCTGCGCTCTTCTTGCACTGCAAGAAGAGGATGAGCAGAGAGGCAGAAGTACCTGAAGACATTCATGGGTCCATCCAATAAATCTTCAAAGACAGGAGCAAGGAGATTTTCATAATCTTGTTGCAGAGCTTCAGCTCGACAGCCAGCGGCACCACCGATACTTCAGGATGAGTGCAGAGCAGATGGAGCACATACTTTCCATCATTGGACCTGAACTAACAAGGCAGGACACAAACTACAGAGCTGCCATAGAGCCCAAACAACGTCTGGCGGTTGCACTGAGGTAAATATACAGATAAACCAGATGTGAGCATAACAAATATTTTTTATTCACACAAAAATACACAGCAAACGTTTAAATAGGAGATTTGTATTTATAAAAATAACATAAAATAAAATCTAAATACACTCAAAATTTTTAAAAGTTATACACAAAATAAAATAAAGACAATAAAGTAAAACTATTTACAAACACACAAAGTAAACTTAAAATTGAGGATAGTCCTCCCATTCACTACTTTGAGGCATTTGGCTTGTGTCCTGCAGCATTTGAGTGAATGAGCCAAATGCACTTTGATCCTGTGGGGACTGAAAATGTGGCTGCACTCTTGGAGTTGAGGGGGCCGTGGGGGGTGGGGGAGGGCAAAACAGAGGTGTTGGCCTCCTGATGGCTTGAGCAGCTTTTTCCTGATCCTCTATTTGGTGTAGAGTGTTCAGGATTTCCATTTTTGCCTTTCTTAGGCCATCAGAACTGAGCCTCAGCATCATTGGGACCAAACTTAAGGCAAAAAAATATGCCTCATCTTTGGGGCCTTCAGGTCTTGCAGGGGGCTCTTGCAGAACCTCCAGCAATCTGTCCTGAAAATCGCCACGTGCAGCTGGACTCCTTCTCCTCCTCCCCCTGTCCTGTGCTGCACTTTGCTGTGTGGCAACGGGCTGTGGTCTTTCCCTGGGGCTTCTTGACCTCTCCACATCCCTGGAGGTTGATGGTCCGGGAATAGGGGGCACTGGAGAAGGGGCAGAGCGGGATGAAGTGGGTCGGGGTTCCGCTTCCTCATCAAATTCAAATGTTGCAGATGCTGTGGAGATAGATGGGGAGGGCGTAGTGGTGCAAGCTTGGGTGCTGGCTGGGTTTGAAAGCCGCACATTACTTTTTTGGCTATACAAGAAGATATCAGAAGAAGATAAAAATTAAAAGACAAGTACTTTAATTTATTCTACAATCAATAAAAATACAATGTTGACAACATTAATTTTACTTGAATAATATAATATTACTGACCGTCTGTGCTGGATGTGAGGCCGGAGGAACGTCAGCAAATCCGCATATTTATGCGTTGGAGGGACAGAGTCAGCATCAGCCCCGCTTGAAATTTTCTTTTCTGCCTTGACGAAGCTGTCTCGTATTAGCCTCCATCTGTTCATGCAAGTGGTCACTAGAAGGACATAACACAAATGTTAACAAGTAAATAAATGTTTTCATTTTGTGTTCCACAGATATTTGGCTTCTGGTGACTCCCTAATGAGCCTGGCGTTCAGCTATCGACTCGGCCACTCGACTGTTGTGAATTCTGTTCACATGGTCTACGCAGCGATCGAGAGCAAGATGATGGAAGAGTTCCTGCCCAGCCCAACTGAAGATATGTGGACTGAAGTGGCACGTGGCTTCTGGAGAATATGGAACTTTCCCAACTGCCTTGGTGCAATTGATGGCAAACATGTCAACATACAAGCACCAGCTCGTTCAGGGTCACAGTACTTTTACTACAAGAAAAGTTTTTCCATAGTGCTTTTGGCTGTTGTGGACCATGAGTACAGGTTCAGGGCAATTCAAGTTGGGGACTTTGGAAGGATGAGTGATGGAGGTGTTTTTTCAGCATCAAATCTGGGAAAGGGACTAGAGAGGGGAGACCTGAATGTACCGCCAAGTTCACCTTTGCCTGGTGCACCAGAACTCGGACCGCTGCCCCATGTCTTGGTGGGAGATGCTGCCTTCCCACTTAAAACCTACCTGCTGAGGCCCTACCCTGCTACTGATCTGGACCACGACAACCGTATTTTTACTTATAGACTTTCAAGAGCACGCATGGTGTTGGAATGTGCGTTTGGAATCCTCACTGCAAGGTGGAGAATTATGCTCAGAAACATAAACTTACATCCAAACCACGTGGACACACTGGTTGTGGCTGCCATCATACTCCACAACTACTTGCTTGCCCCGTCAGAGAACCAGAGATACTTGGATGAGGCTGAAGAGCGAGGACTACGTTTGCCACAAGCTCTGAACATTGGTGGGCGCAGAGCTGCCAGACAAGCGTACGAGAACAGGAGGGCCTACACTACATTTTTTAACAGTCCAGCAGGTAGTGTGTCTTGGCAGGAAAAAATGATCTAGGCTGATGTGATAGGTGTTAACCTATGAAACCCAAAGACTTCTTTTTAACTGCTGTGTATGTTTTCCTTTCTTTTGACTTAAAATGCATGTGGTTAATAAAAAAGTTTTAAACAGTATGTGTTCTGTCCAGTCTCTGTAATACAAGAGTAGCTACTTGCATTCATTCACACTAACTTGTGAATGGCTGTGAGGCACACCACATTTACATAACAACACAGAGGTGTAGGCATGGCCCCTCTCCCATCCCAAGTGCACTGACTCAACACAAAGCAAGATGGGACCGAATACTTTTATTATATTTGAATATAAGCTAATATTTTAATATCCTTATTAGTTTTGGTAGTGCTGTTGCTACAAACAGTACATGTATGTTTATGCCATGTAATAACTGTAAGAACACATCAAAAACAGTACAGGGAGAGCTGGGGCCTTACATAAGACTACAAAATTTGCCTTTTGACTACACAGAAAACTAGGAATTAATGATTAAACATAATATCATGTAATGTGTTTTTATATATATATATATTTAAATATATACATATATATAGATAAAAAGAACCCTAAACAAGATGGGACCGAATACTTTTATATATTATATTTGAATATAAGCTAATATTTTAATATCCTTGTAATTAATGATTAAACATAGTATCATGTAATGTGTTTTATTTTTATATTGATAAAAAGAAATAAAACACTTTCCCAACAGTTTATGACACTATTATTGACAAATACTTACTATCCTCTTCCATGGCAGCAGCTATTTCTTTCCACGCATTTTCTTTTTTTGTGTTATCCTTGTAAAAAGGATTTGAAGTGTCATAAATGATGGGATGGTTTTCAACCTCGTGAATGAGCCTCTCGTCGTCCATTGCTGTAAATCAAGTGATGGGGCCACAAAGTTTTGACCCCGTCTTTACCAGCAGGCGGCAGTGACGTCATATGGGTTGTACAGAGGGAAGGCGGAGAGAAAGGACAGACAATACATGCAAACGAACGTGTTTTATTTTGAAAAAAACAGGAAATCTTTTATTTTCATTGGAAAACTTCCTGTTTGTGCCGTGGTATTTGCGAGAGCTTGTTGCGGAGGCCTCCGGAACGCCGCAAGGATAGCTTTCTTGCGGAATTTTCTGCAGCGCCGGAGTGCCTCGGTAACCGCAGCCGGACAGCTCTGCAGCCGGTGAGAGAGGTTTACGTCTTTTTAATGACTTGGAATCCTTGCGGCGCCGCACACACCGCACCGCAACGATAAGACCGGAGTCGGTGTGAGACTGCATCCCAAAAGATAAAGTTTAAAATTAATGCTAGGTTAATAAACCTTGGAATGAGATGGTCATGTTAAGACTGCATCCCAAAAGATAAAGTTTAAAATTAAGTCTAGGTTAATAAACCTTGGAATGAGATGGTCATGTTAAGACTATATCCCAAAAGATAAAGTTTAAAATTAATGCTAGGTTAATAAACCTTGGAATGAGATGGTCATGTTAAGACTGCATCCCAAAAGATAAAGTTTAAAATTAATGCTAGGTTAATAAACCTTGGAATGAGATGGTCATGTTAAGACTGCATCCCAAAAGATAAAGTTTAAAATTAATGCTAGGTTAATAAACCTTGGAATGAGATGGTCATGTTAAGACTGCATCCCAAAAGATAAAGTTTAAAATTAATGCTAGGTTAATAAACCTTGGAATGAGATGGTCATGTTAAGACTGCATCCCAAAAGATAAAGTTTAAAATTAATGCTAGGTTAATAAACCTTGGAATGAGATGGTCATGTTAAGACTGCATCCCAAAAGATAAAGTTTAAAATTAATGCTAGGTTAATAAACCTTGGAATGAGATGGTCATGTTAAGACTGCATCCCAAAAGATAAAGTTTAAAATTAATGCTAGGTTAATAAACCTTGGAATGAGATGGTCATGTTAAGACTGCATCCCAAAAGATAAAGTTTAAAATTAATGCTAGGTTAATAAACCTTGGAATGAGATGGTCATGTTAAGACTGCATCCCAAAAGATAAAGTTTAAAATTAATGCTAGGTTAATAAACCTTGGAATGAGATGGTCATGTTAAGACTATATCCCAAAAGATAAAGTTTAAAATTAATGCTAGGTTAATAAACCTTGGAATGAGATGGTCATGTTAAGACTGCATCCCAAAAGATAAAGTTTAAAATTAATGCTAGGTTAATAAACCTTGGAATGAGATGGTCATGTTAAGACTGCATCCCAAAAGATAAAGTTTAAAATTAATGCTAGGTTAATAAACCTTGGAATGAGATGGTCATGTTAAGACTGCATCCCAAAAGATAAAGTTTAAAATTAATGCTAGGTTAATAAACCTTGGAATGAGATGGTCATGTTAAGACTGCATCCCAAAAGATAAAGTTTAAAATTAAGTCTAGGTTAATAAACCTTGGAATGAGATGGTCATGTTAAGACTGCATCCCAAAAGATAAAGTTTAAAATTAAGTCTAGGTTAATAAACCTTGGAATGAGATGGTCATGTTAAGACTGCATCCCAAAAGATAAAGTTTAAAATTAATGCTAGGTTAATAAACCTTGGAATGAGATGGTCATGTTAAGACTGCATCCCAAAAGATAAAGTTTAAAATTAAGTCTAGGTTAATAAACCTTGGAATGAGATGGTCATGTTAAGACTGCATCCCAAAAGATAAAGTTTAAAATTAATGCTAGGTTAATAAACCTTGGAATGAGATGGTCATGTTAAGACTGCATCCCAAAAGATAAAGTTTAAAATTAATGCTAGGTTAATAAACCTTGGAATGAGATGGTCATGTTAAGACTGCATCCCAAAAGATAAAGTTTAAAATTAATGCTAGGTTAATAAACCTTGGAATGAGATGGTCATGTTAAGACTGCATCCCAAAAGATAAAGTTTAAAATTAAGTCTAGGTTAATAAACCTTGGAATGAGATGGTCATGTTAAGACTGCATCACAAAAGATAAAGTTTAAAATTAATGCTAGGTTAATAAACCTTGGAATGAGATGGTCATGTTAAGACTGCATCCCAAAAGATAAAGTTTAAAATTAATGCTAGGTTAATAAACCTTGGAATGAGATGGTCATGTTAAGACTGCATCCCAAAAGATAAAGTTTAAAATTAATGCTAGGTTAATAAACCTTGGAATGAGATGGTCATGTTAAGACTGCATCCCAAAAGATAAAGTTTAAAATTAAGTCTAGGTTAATAAACCTTGGAATGAGATGGTCATGTTAAGACTGCATCACAAAAGATAAAGTTTAAAATTAATGCTAGGTTAATAAACCTTGGAATGAGATGGTCATGTTAAGACTGCATCCCAAAAGATAAAGTTTAAAATTAAGTCTAGGTTAATAAACCTTGGAATGAGATGGTCATGTTAAGACTATATCCCAAAAGATAAAGTTTAAAATTAATGCTAGGTTAATAAACCTTGGAATGAGATGGTCATGTTAAGACTGCATCCCAAAAGATAAAGTTTAAAATTAATGCTAGGTTAATAAACCTTGGAATGAGATGGTCATGTTAAGACTGCATCCCAAAAGATAAAGTTTAAAATTAATGCTAGGTTAATAAACCTTGGAATGAGATGGTCATGTTAAGACTGCATCCCAAAAGATAAAGTTTAAAATTAATGCTAGGTTAATAAACCTTGGAATGAGATGGTCATGTTAAGACTATATCCCAAAAGATAAAGTTTAAAATTAATGCTAGGTTAATAAACCTTGGAATGAGATGGTCATGTTAAGACTGCATCCCAAAAGATAAAGTTTAAAATTAATGCTAGGTTAATAAACCTTGGAATGAGATGGTCATGTTAAGACTGCATCCCAAAAGATAAAGTTTAAAATTAATGCTAGGTTAATAAACCTTGGAATGAGATGGTCATGTTAAGACTGCATCCCAAAAGATAAAGTTTAAAATTAATGCTAGGTTAATAAACCTTGGAATGAGATGGTCATGTTAAGACTGCATCCCAAAAGATAAAGTTTAAAATTAAGTCTAGGTTAATAAACCTTGGAATGAGATGGTCATGTTAAGACTGCATCACAAAAGATAAAGTTTAAAATTAATGCTAGGTTAATAAACCTTGGAATGAGATGGTCATGTTAAGACTGCATCCCAAAAGATAAAGTTTAAAATTAATGCTAGGTTAATAAACCTTGGAATGAGATGGTCATGTTAAGACTGCATCACAAAAGATAAAGTTTAAAATTAAGTCTAGGTTAATAAACCTTGGAATGAGATGGTCATGTTAAGACTGCATCCCAAAAGATAAAGTTTAAAATTAATGCTAGGTTAATAAACCTTGGAATGAGATGGTCATGTTAAGACTATATCCCAAAAGATAAAGTTTAAAATTAATGCTAGGTTAATAAACCTTGGAATGAGATGGTCATGTTAAGACTGCATCACAAAAGATAAAGTTTAAAATTAAGGGCCGGATCTATCAAAGGTTTGCGTGTATAAAAACGTGAGCTATTTCACTGCGCACGCTAAAAAATTTACAAACTGATCTATCAACAGCGTGCTAAAAGGATTTGGTCTTTAAAACGTGCTAAATAGCGCCTCTTATCCATTTAGTACTTTTTCTGCAATGAATATGCAATATGGGGCGTTTACACGCAAAAGTGCGTCTTGTGGGAGGAGAACATGTAAATATATTAATTTAGCACTCGCAAAGTGATTTATCAAACCTAAAAACAATTTTGCTAACGGTATCTGACTCTATATTTAACACGTTTCAAAAGAAGGTGCAAATAGTCTGTATGCGTAATTGCACACACATGGCAGCGGTTATTGTCGCAAAAAGGAGACATCGAAATGAAGCAAGGAGACGCAGAGAACGCATTTTTTCACTCCGTGTGAATATTTTTGGAATGAACGAGGAAACGATCATCAAAACATATCGTTTATCCAGCATTGCCATTTTGGAGCTGTTGGGGGAACTCCGAATGGATTTGGAGCCAGCCACAAGGAGGACCCACGCAATACCAGATATCACAAAACTCCTTGCAACATTGCACTTTTTTGCATCTGGGTCATTCCAGCGTACGGTTGCAGCGAGAGCTGGGATCTCCCAATCTCGTTTTTCAGAAGTGCTGTCCGACGGGGTCGGGGTTCTCCCCCTGCGCCTGTGGAGCAACATGCCAATGCTGCGGGGATGCGTAATCTCATCCACAGTCACTTCTTGTGAGCCATTTAGTATGTGCATTTTTCTACAGGCCAATACAAAACACCTGTTTTTTTTTTTGTTTTTTTTTTACTGCAGTGAAGTAGAAATTCAGCCACATACCACCTTAGGGAATAAAGGTTGCCAAAGTTTTTTCTTTATATCACTGTAAGATTTAAATTTCTTAATGCACTAGTTTGTACAAACTACAAACTACTTTGCCGCAAACCACAAAACGCGCAAAACCATCATTTAAATAGGCCGTCTCCAACAGTTTTGCACCTGCCACCAGTTACGCAATCGCTCTTGTTAAATCACCCGCAAACCATGGTCCAGCCCCTCGCGCAAAATTCCAGTTTGCGAGCGCAAATTACTGCACGCAAAATTGGATCTTGATAAATCCGGCCCTAAGTGTAGGTTAATAAACCTTGGAATGAGATGGTCATGTTAAGACTGCATCCCAAAAGATAAAGTTTAAAATTAATGCTAGGTTAATAAACCTTGGAATGAGATGGTCATGTTAAGACTGCATCCCAAAAGATAAAGTTTAAAATTAATGCTAGGTTAATAAACCTTGGAATGAGATGGTCATGTTAAGACTGCATCCCAAAAGATAAAGTTTAAAATTAATGCTAGGTTAATAAACCTTGGAATGAGATGGTCATGTTAAGACTATATCCCAAAAGATAAAGTTTAAAATTAATGCTAGGTTAATAAACCTTGGAATGAGATGGTCATGTTAAGACTGCATCCCAAAAGATAAAGTTTAAAATTAAGTCTAGGTTAATAAACCTTGGAATGAGATGGTCATGTTAAGACTGCATCCCAAAAGATAAAGTTTAAAATTAATGCTAGGTTAATAAACCTTGGAATGAGATGGTCATGTTAAGACTGCATCCCAAAAGATAAAGTTTAAAATTAATGCTAGGTTAATAAACCTTGGAATGAGATGGTCATGTTAAGACTATATCCCAAAAGATAAAGTTTAAAATTAATGCTAGGTTAATAAACCTTGGAATGAGATGGTCATGTTAAGACTATATCCCAAAAGATAAAGTTTAAAATTAAGTCTAGGTTAATAAACCTTGGAATGAGATGGTCATGTTAAGACTGCATCCCAAAAGATAAAGTTTAAAATTAATGCTAGGTTAATAAACCTTGGAATGAGATGGTCATGTTAAGACTGCATCCCAAAAGATAAAGTTTAAAATTAAGTCTAGGTTAATAAACCTTGGAATGAGATGGTCATGTTAAGACTGCATCCCAAAAGATAAAGTTTAAAATTAATGCTAGGTTAATAAACCTTGGAATGAGATGGTCATGTTAAGACTGCATCCCAAAAGATAAAGTTTAAAATTAATGCTAGGTTAATAAACCTTGGAATGAGATGGTCATGTTAAGACTGCATCCCAAAAGATAAAGTTTAAAATTAATGCTAGGTTAATAAACCTTGGAATGAGATGGTCATGTTAAGACTGCATCCCAAAAGATAAAGTTTAAAATTAATGCTAGGTTAATAAACCTTGGAATGAGATGGTCATGTTAAGACTGCATCCCAAAAGATAAAGTTTAAAATTAATGCTAGGTTAATAAACCTTGGAATGAGATGGTCATGTTAAGACTGCATCCCAAAAGATAAAGTTTAAAATTAATGCTAGGTTAATAAACCTTGGAATGAGATGGTCATGTTAAGACTGCATCCCAAAAGATAAAGTTTAAAATTAATGCTAGGTTAATAAACCTTGGAATGAGATGGTCATGTTAAGACTGCATCCCAAAAGATAAAGTTTAAAATTAATGCTAGGTTAATAAACCTTGGAATGAGATGGTCATGTTAAGACTGCATCCCAAAAGATAAAGTTTAAAATTAATGCTAGGTTAATAAACCTTGGAATGAGATGGTCATGTTAAGACTGCATCCCAAAAGATAAAGTTTAAAATTAATGCTAGGTTAATAAACCTTGGAATGAGATGGTCATGTTAAGACTATATCCCAAAAGATAAAGTTTAAAATTAATGCTAGGTTAATAAACCTTGGAATGAGATGGTCATGTTAAGACTGCATCCCAAAAGATAAAGTTTAAAATTAAGTCTAGGTTAATAAACCTTGGAATGAGATGGTCATGTTAAGACTGCATCCCAAAAGATAAAGTTTAAAATTAATGCTAGGTTAATAAACCTTGGAATGAGATGGTCATGTTAAGACTGCATCCCAAAAGATAAAGTTTAAAATTAAGTCTAGGTTAATAAACCTTGGAATGAGATGGTCATGTTAAGACTGCATCCCAAAAGATAAAGTTTAAAATTAATGCTAGGTTAATAAACCTTGGAATGAGATGGTCATGTTAAGACTGCATCCCAAAAGATAAAGTTTAAAATTAATGCTAGGTTAATAAACCTTGGAATGAGATGGTCATGTTAAGACTGCATCACAAAAGATAAAGTTTAAAATTAAGTGTAGGTTAATAAACCTTGGAATGAGATGGTCATGTTAAGACTGCATCCCAAAAGATAAAGTTTAAAATTAATGCTAGGTTAATAAACCTTGGAATGAGATGGTCATGTTAAGACTATATCCCAAAAGATAAAGTTTAAAATTAATGCTAGGTTAATAAACCTTGGAATGAGATGGTCATGTTAAGACTGCATCACAAAAGATAAAGTTTAAAATTAAGGGCCGGATCTATCAAAGGTTTGCGTGTATAAAAACGTGAGCTATTTCACTGCGCACGCTAAAAAATTTACAAACTGATCTATCAACAGCGTGCTAAAAGGATTTGGTCTTTAAAACGTGCTAAATAGCGCCTCTTATCCATTTAGTACTTTTTCTGCAATGAATATGCAATATGGGGCGTTTACACGCAAAAGTGCGTCTTGTGGGAGGAGAACATGTAAATATATTAATTTAGCACTCGCAAAGTGATTTATCAAACCTAAAAACAATTTTGCTAACGGTATCTGACTCTATATTTAACACGTTTCAAAAGAAGGTGCAAATAGTCTGTATGCGTAATTGCACACACATGGCAGCGGTTATTGTCGCAAAAAGGAGACATCGAAATGAAGCAAGGAGACGCAGAGAACGCATTTTTTCACTCCGTGTGAATATTTTTGGAATGAACGAGGAAACGATCATCAAAACATATCGTTTATCCAGCATTGCCATTTTGGAGCTGTTGGGGGAACTCCGAATGGATTTGGAGCCAGCCACAAGGAGGACCCACGCAATACCAGATATCACAAAACTCCTTGCAACATTGCACTTTTTTGCATCTGGGTCATTCCAGCGTACGGTTGCAGCGAGAGCTGGGATCTCCCAATCTCGTTTTTCAGAAGTGCTGTCCGACGGGGTCGGGGTTCTCCCCCTGCGCCTGTGGAGCAACATGCCAATGCTGCGGGGATGCGTAATCTCATCCACAGTCACTTCTTGTGAGCCATTTAGTATGTGCATTTTTCTACAGGCCAATACAAAACACCTGTTTTTTTTTTTTGTTTTTTTTTTACTGCAGTGAAGTAGAAATTCAGCCACATACCACCTTAGGGAATAAAGGTTGCCAAAGTTTTTTCTTTATATCACTGTAAGATTTAAATTTCTTAATGCACTAGTTTGTACAAACTACAAACTACTTTGCCGCAAACCACAAAACGCGCAAAACCATCATTTAAATAGGCCGTCTCCAACAGTTTTGCACCTGCCACCAGTTACGCAATCGCTCTTGTTAAATCACCCGCAAACCATGGTCCAGCCCCTCGCGCATATTCCAGTTATGAGCGAGCAAGCAATATTACTGCACTCACAATTGGATTCTTGATAATTCCGCCCTAAGGTAGGTTAATAAACAATT
>NW_024038819.1:0-2500 GCF_016077235.1 Cyprinodon tularosa
TAAAAATCTGCAATCACAATTACTTTATCTATTGCCAGAAAAGATTATGGCTTAATATATGATTTTGTTATAACCCAAAACAAACTGCTTATCTCACTTTAATGTTAGTTTTCAGACTAGGTGATTGCCGAAAGTTCTGGTTGAATTAAAAAACTGTTATAACTCCATAATTGCTTTTTTTCGACTGTGAAAAGAGCATTTGGCCCAACTTAATGGTTTGTAGTTGGAACCCAAAAAATATCTGTTAATCTACTTTAAAAATTTTGTTCAGATTCTGATTTGAGCTTGGAAAAAATCATGGCTGTATATTAATGGTATGTCTGTTAACTCCAGTCCAAAATGCTTATTCCCCTGTGAAAAGAGTTTTGGCCTCAACTTCTGATGAAAGCTTGGACCAAAACTCTGCTCACTCTAAATTATATTGTTATTTAGCTCTTGAAGTGATTGCCAGAAAAGATCATGGCATGCATTTAATGTTTGTTACACCCAGCCAAAAATGGCTTTATTTGTGAACAGACATTTGGGCCAACTTTGATTTGAAGCTTTGGAAAAAACATTGCTCAATTCTACTTATTAATTGTTAAAGCTTCTGATTGACAAAATCATGGCTTGTTATCATTAGGTATTGTCTGTTTAAGATAGGGAACAAATTGAGTCTCTCTTCTGAAAGCGCATTTTGCCAATCAACTTTAATTTATAAGGATTGGACCAAATTTTGTCGAATGTACTTTATATTAGTTTTCGTCAAAAAATTGCACTTAAAGATCATTAGCTGTTTCATAAAATTTGCGATCAGTAGGGAACAATTAGTCCTCTTTAATTGGAAAAGCATTGGCTCAACTTTCAATTTTAAGATTTTGAACCTAAAACTGTTGAATGTAACTTAATCAAAAATTTGTTCAGTCAAATGATTGTCAGATAGATCAAGTGTTTCAATTAAGTTTGTCTGTTTCAAGTTAAGGACTATTGAAGCAATCTCAATCTGAAAAGTGCATTTTGGCCTTTCTGATTTAGTTGAATTTAAAAAATTCTGCCCAGATCTACTTTCTATTTATCTACTTTATATTGTTATTTTTTAGGTAAAAAAAAATAACCAGAAAAGATCATGGCTGTATTATTAACGGTTTGTCTGTTTTAGGTAGAGAAGCCAAATAGAGCTCCTCTCAATCTGAAAAGCGCATTTTGGACTCAACTTCCAATTTGAAGCTTTGAACCAAAAATATCTGCTCAAATCTACTTTATATTGTTAGTTTTGAGGTCAAAAAAATTGCCAGAAAAGATCATGGCTGTATCATTAACGGTTTGTCTGTTTCAAGTAGAGAAGCCAAATTGAGCTCCTCTCAATCTGAAAAGTGCATTTTGGCCTCAACTTCTGATTTGAAGCTTGGAATCAAAAATATCTGCCCAGATCTACTTTCTATTTATCTACTTTATATTGTTATTTTTTAGGTAAAAAAAAATAACCAGAAAAGATCATGGCTGTATTATTAACGGTTTGTCTGTTTTAGGTAGAGAAGCCAAATAGAGCTCCTCTCAATCTGAAAAGCGCATTTTGGACTCAACTTCCAATTTGAAGCTTTGAACCAAAAATATCTGCTCAAATCTACTTTATATTGTTAGTTTTCATGTAAAAAAAAATCTTCAGAAAAGATCATGGCTGTATCATTAATGGTTTGTCTGTTTCAGGTAGAGAAGCCAAATTGAGTTCCTCTCAATCTGAAAAGCGCATTTTGGCCTCAACTTCGGATTTGAAGCTTGGAATCAAAAATATCTGCTCAGATCTACTTTATATTGTTGGTTTTCAGGTCAAATTTTTTTTAGAAAAGATCATGGCTGTATCATTAACGTTTTGTCTGTTTCAAGTAGAGAAGCCAAATTGAGCTCCTCTCAATCTGAAAAGCGCATTTTGGCCTCAACTTCTGATTTGAAGCTTGGAACTAAAAATATCTGCTCAAATCTACTTTATATTGTTAGTTTTGAGGTCAAAGTGATTGCCAGAAAAGATCATGGCTGTATCATTAATCATTTGTCTGTTTCAGCTCCACAGGCCAAAATGGCTTTATCTCACTGTGAAAAGAGCATTTTGGCCTCAACTTCTGATTTGAAGCTTGGAACCAAAAACATCTGCTCAAATCTACTTTATATTGTTAGTTTTCAGCTCTAGGTGATTGCCAGAAAAGATCATGGCTGTATCATTAATGGTTTGTCTGTTACAACTCCACAGGCCAAAATGGCTTTATCTCACTGTGAAAAGAGCATTTTGGCCTCAACTTCTGATTTGAAGCTTGGAACCAAAAACATCTGCTCAAATCTACTTTATATTGTTAGTTTTCAGCTCTAGGTGATTGCCAGAAAAGATCATGGCTGTATCATTAATGGTTTGTCTGTTACAACTCCACAGGCCAAAATGGCTTTATCTCACTGTGAAAAGAGCATTTTGGCCTCAACTTCTGATTTGAAGCTTGGAACCAAAAACATCTGCTCAAATCTACTTTATATT